>NW_026867367.1:0-61040 GCF_026571515.1 Ruditapes philippinarum | reverse complement strand
AGTCGGGAAAGTTATGATGAAATTCATGCAACAACATCCCGAAGGACGTTAATATTATCTGTTTCTCACAAGGTAACAAAATTAGAATGTTTATGTCTGAATCGATCAATCATGGTATATCACTTTTGCAATGTTTGTCTTTTGTTTGTTTGCAGGTCTATATTTTGAAAGTCATCGTCTGCAAGTCTATCGTCTGCAAGTCTACCGTATGCTGGTCTATCGTCTGCAAGTCTATCGTTTGACTGTGCAAAATTTTAATCTTGACTTTCTCAAGTTAATCTTTCATACAAGGGCACAATTCATAAACTTCATCTTGAGTTATCGAAATATGACATTGATCTTTAATGTTCAATTTTCGAATTAAGGAAATTTTTACCTTTACTCTTTAAAAAATATTTTCCTTACTTTATTCAAACTTTTAAAATAACCTGCTTTGGTACTGCACCATGTGACGTTATAATCATACTTATTTCATTGCAAACGTTAAAGAAATTTTCAGGGAAGTATATCTAGCTTTATATCCGGCTCCTTCATTTTAAGTGGTATCTGGTAGATCTAAATAGATATATCTGTCTTTTATTGACAGGTGGTCTTGTTTGTCGGGGCGTGTTAGAGCAAAATCAACATAATGTGGACACATTTATTTCATTAAGCTCTCCGCAAGCCGGACAATTTGGAGGTAATTATACGCGTATTTGAGTGCACTTTATCAATCAACTTTAAATCACTTGTCAGCAATACTTTATGTCTTATGTATTGTTCTTTTTTAGATATTAATGGCAATGAACGCATAAACATGTACTTGAGTAGTTTTCACACAATGGTAGATAATATTTGGAATATTTTGAAATATACGATGGAGGAATGACCTGGTCGTTTGTCACGTGATTTGATATATTTGGTTCTATCCCTGTAAGAGCGAATCCTTACATCCAGAAATATCATTAACGTGTCAGCACTTTACATATCTCACCTTGATAAGCCCAAAGGGGGGGGGTCCATTTTTTATTCCAGTATCTCAATAAACCTGTATAATCTTAAAGTGTTGCTCAAGTGTGGTGGCCTGTTGCGGCCATTTCAAACCCGCGAGAAATTTTAACATTTCATCATAAAATGTTGTAGGCAACTAAAAAATCTGCGAGACTTTCTGCTGAAATCGTACAAAATGTTGCGGTGAACGTAAACCTCGAAATTTTATAACAGTTGTTGGAAACAGCAAGGAACATTTTGACTCCAGTGACCGGTAGCGTCCATGGTTTGAATCTTCACTTTATCTCTTGTTTGTCAATAAAATCAAAAAAAGTCGAGGAACAGAAAGAAATCCGCGACATATTTTGCAATTGTTGTAAAAACTCAAGAGTCGAGGGGGAAAATTTAAGGCCGCGGATTTTGTTCTTATACAACGTATTTCCATAAAAATTTCCCGGGGAAAATGCACGACTTTTCAGCCGCGACTTTTTGTGCAGAGACATTTTCCGGCATAAATAGTCGAGGCTTAATGCTCAAACTCGACTTTTTACAAGGTATGCATCAAAAGCAAATATCGTGGATTATAATGGCCGCAATCGGCTTCCCAAACCAAAGTAGGCATATGTTTGCGTAGCTTAGTCTACTATGTAGATAAAAACTTGACTTTTTACGACAGAAGTGTAACAGAAAAACTAAAGAGTTTCTAAAAGCCGCGACATTTTATAAATTTCGACATAAAAACTCGCGGATTTAAAAGTTGCCCGCAACATTTTATAAACCGACGGTAAAATTTCTAGCAGCATTTGAATGGACGCTATCGGCCACCATGCTCAAGGCATAACACATACAAAATAAAATATATTAACATTACTTATTTACATAAATAATAATATAAACTTTATAACCATTAATTTTATGGTTGGATTATAAGAAACACTCTCCTACCTTGCCAGTTAAAGTTTTGATTTCTATTTTCAGATACCGACTACATAAAATATATTTTCCCGCACGTTCTTCGCGACAATGTGTACAAGTAAGTATGGATAAAAAAAACAATGTTATAATTTTTGAAACAGCAGACAAAAAATTCATGCTTGCTGCACATGTTTGTTGCAATAAATAACATAAACAAAATTTAATGATTCTCTTTTAATGTCAAAGAAATGTATGCAAACATGAAATTAATCATTTCATGCGTCTACAGGATTTGACTGTACAGAGTTTCAGGATTTATTTCTTAAGCTCTATTTGATCAATCAAATCAGAAATATATTTGCATGTTCACAGTTATGTGTTTGAACCACATGCTGTGTTTTGTTAAAAGTTGATAAAATTCAAACAGACAAAAAGATGACAAGTCGTATTTTGTTTTTCGTGTTTTGTTCTAGGGTCTTTCCGCCCTGAAGAAGCTCTGTACATAATGTAATTAAATGACTGTTTCTTCCAGGATAGCTTACTCTAAAGACGGTCAAAATATATCAGTCGGAAATTATTGGAATGGTACGGTACACATTTTACATATATATATTTGTAAATATAAGATGTTCCATATGTATTTACGAGTAGTATATCATTACAAAGTTAAATAAAGATTTGATATGTTAGGTAATTTTGATACCGGAAATGATAATTTATGAAAAGTTAAAAAGAAATCTTAAACCTTCATTTAATTATAATTCATTTATCAATAGCTTGCGAAAGTTGTTCTCTCAAAATGCTGGGCGTAAGGAAGCACAGAGGGGACAATCCGATTTGATTTTATTTTCCTATCTCGTGGTCACGAGATGTAACTCAGAAAAAAACGAAAAACTAAATGCTATGTCATTCCCACGAGATACAACTAAAAATACAACAAACAATCCTTATCTCGTTGTTACGAGATAGCACTTTTTTCTTCTGAGTTATATCTGGTGTGGCAACGAGATAGCGAATTTCTGTTTGTTGTTGTTTTTTGTTTTGTTTTTTCCAATATATAACTCGTGGCCACGAGATAGCATTTTTTTCTGAGTTATATCTCGTGGCCACGAGATAGCGATTTATTTTTCTGAGTTATATTTCGTGGCCACGAGATAGGAAAATAAAATGAAATCGGAATATCCACTCAGTGCTTCCGTATGGGCGACATTATTCTCCAGCAATACCTTTTCGTAATGTTTAAAATATCCTTTCGTGGATTTACAGTCAATGCATGTTTCTATTGTTTCAGATCCGCATCATCAGGACTTATATAAGGAAAATTCCAAATTTCTGGCAGTGTTAAACAACGACACTTTTAACATAAACAGCAAAGGTCGGTTCAAAAAAATATACTGATTATTCATAATATTCATCATAGTTTGCATAGTTTTCAAAACAGAAGGTTTATGATCTAAAATACATTGTTAACGAATTTATAGTTATTCTTTGTGCGTAAGTAAAAAACATTTATAAAAATTGTGTCCATCCAAAAATTTTAATGCAAGGCTTTAAAATAATTGCAATTAAAGACGAATTCAAAGGAACTGTATGAATCATAGTGTGAGAAATTATCAAGCGAACATGATCTCTAAACATGAACGTAGAAATATTATAATTTCTAAGTATATCTTCCAAATTAACCAATTTACTTTACCAATTGTGAAAATAATCATAATATGGTGTCCGCCTACTATAATAGTGCTCCATGTACTTTATAGTAAATCAGTCTCATGGAACAGATATCAGCACAAAAATATAAATATTTATCCTTGATATTTTCTTAAAACTTTTAATTTGTATAATCACTATATAGTTATGTAACAATTGTGTACCATTTGGTGCGATATATCTATTGAGACATTCCTCCCAGAAATAAGGACCTGCAAAATACACATTAACAATGTCTTTAAAAGTCGCTAGAAACGTCACCACATATTCTGATCACCGCGAAATTGGGAAATTCCAAAGAACTACTTTTTAGACCACGACGGCTCGCGACTCGATACATAACAGGGCGACACCATCATGACCATATATAATATAAACAACAAAAATATGAAAGCATAATACATGATATGTAATTAATCTTTTATTGACAATTCAGAGTACAAAGAAAATTTCCTGCGTCTGAAAAGATTGGTAATGATTGGTGGTAAGGATGATGGTGTTATTACACCGTGGCAATCAAGGTAAGGATGATGGTGTTATTACACCGTGGCAATCAAGGTAAGGATGATGGTGTTATTAGACCGTGGCAATCAAGGTAAGGGTGATGGTGTTATTACACCGTGGCAATCAAGGTAAGGGTGATGGTGTTATTACACCGTGGCAATCATTACACCGTGGCAATCAAGGTAAGGGTAATGGTGTTATTACACCGTGGCAATCAAGGTAAGGGTGATGGTGTTATTACACCGTGGCAATCAAGGTAAGGGTGATGGTGTTATTACACCGTGGCAATCAAGGTAAGGGTGATGGTGTTATTACACCGTGGCAATCAAGGTAAGGATGATGGTGTTATTACACCGTGGCAATCAAGGTAAGGATGATGGTGTTATTACACCGTGGCAATCAAGGTAAGGGTGATGGTGTTATTACACCGTGGCAATCAAGGTAAGGGTGATGGTGTTATTACACCGTGGCAATCAAGGTAAGGATGATGGTGTTATTACACCGTGGCAATCAAGGTAAGGGTGATGGTGTTATTACACCGTGGCAATCAAGGTAAGGGTGATGGTGTTATTACACCGTGGCAATCAAGGTAAGGATGATGGTGTTATTACACCGTGGCAATCAAGGTAAATCTTTTAAGGTCAAGTTCACAAATTGTTTGACTTGTGGTCTATATTGCTATGATTGTTTTTATAATTATGATGAGATCATGCAGTGGATAAATTGTATAACTATTTCCGCTATTATATTGAACCTTAAGTAGATTTATTTTTAATAAAACAAACTTATATATGTCCCTTAAAACAGTATACAATAAAGTGTTGTTGTTTTTCCTTTTTACAGTCATTTTGGATTCTACGACGAGAAACTAAACATTGTAGAAATAAAAAACCAACAGGTATAGTTAACACCGTTTTAAACTTCACGCATCTTCATCTTAGTAAATAAACACAATACTATATAGACTAATAAAAAAGGACTAATTCTCATTTTCAATAGAGCTGAATTAAATCTTTTAGACTGTATATCTCTTAGGGATAGCTTTATTTGTACAGTTGTTTATTTTTTTCCCGTATTTATGTACAATTTACTTAAGTCGAAGTTTATTCCGGACGAAATTTCAATTATTTTGTTTTGTTTTCATCCGCATTCGAAATATAAATGTTGTTCGGCTATAGTGAACTGTCTATACTGAATATCATGTAATAAAATGATATATTTCAGTGGTATAAAGAAGACATGTTCGGTCTACAGAGTCTGGATAAGATAGGTGGACTGTTTATACGAGAGATCGCCGGTGTTCAGCATACCCACTGGCATTCTACATACAGCGTTTATAAAAATCATATTTTACCGTTCCTCTCATAATTTAACAACTGGACCTCTGATTCCTATTGATAAATGAACAGAACAGATCATGTGATTTATTAAATATCACAAATAAATTTGATCATAAAATTACATGTATATTATTGTCATATAATAAATATGTAAATATTATTGTTAATAGCATACATAAAACACATGCCAATAAGAGGCTGAAACAAGATTATTTTTCAAATTATGGTTTATCACATTCCCCTGCCGTTTTTGCGACTCCGTAAATATGATATTGCACGACCGTGTATATATTTTGACGTGAGGTCATTAGCGTTATACAAAAATAGCGTTAAGACGTGAAAAATGTTAGCGTTACTCTATAGGCGCATCAATAAAAAATTGGTTCTTTTTCACTTCAAACAGCCTTTATTTTTGGTATATGATAAATAGAATATTAAATTGGTGTAAGTTCATTACTGAATTTATTGGACTCTTTATAAAACAGTTTTGTGCTTGCCAGATGCTCGCATAATATCATTTGATTCAACTCGTCCAATAAATAATATATACTCATGTGAGGTATTATATTATTTTAGAAACTTATTGAGGTAACGTGATAGTTTACAGTCACTAAATTTAATTTTAGAGTGGCAAAAAAAAAAAGAATCATAAAAAATGCATTATAAACTTTTGAGACTACAAACGTTGAGATGCAGGGCTGAAATTTAATTTCAATACATTCTAACTTTATTGTGAAGGTTTCAAGTCTGATTTCCTGGGTGTATTGAGGTCGTTGCTCGAAATAACGATTGATACGAACGCATTAACGTTACGTACATAGAGAATATTGAATAAGTGTACTTTAATATTGAGTTTATTGGACGTGTTGATGATATTATATCATTTTATTCATCAAGTTCAATAGATTAAGTAATGAACTTACACGAATATAATATTCTTTTTATCACATACCAAAAATAAAGAGCATTTGAAGCAAAAAATAACCATTTGTCATTGACGCATTTATCACATACCCGTACCGCTTTTGGTACTCCATGGCCGTGCTTATATTTTGATGTGACGTCATTTGCGTTACACAAACATAGCGTTAAGACGCGCTGTTTTACAGATATAATCAATAAAAATAAGTTACATTTTGAAAAGAGAGATACAGCCATGCATGAGTTTATATGTAAGGACAAAGGGAAATACATTTGAGCCGCGTCACGACAAAACCAACATAATGGGTTTGTGACCAGCATGGATCCAGACCAGCCTGATCAGGATCCATGCTGTTCGCTTACAAACCCTATAACAAGTAGAGAAACTGATAGCGAACAGCATGGATCCTGATCAGACTGCGCGGATGCGCAGACTGGTCTGGATCCATGCTGATCGCAAACCCATTATGTTGGTTTTGTCATGACGCGTCTCATTTGTCAAGCATATCATGATCAAAACTGCCTTACAATGTCCAGTGTATATCAAATCAGAACAATTACTCTCATATATTCGTCTTCGGAATACTGGCCATCTACGTAAAACCCCTTTTTTCTTTACTAAATTAAATAGGAACCGTAGAATACGTTGGCATGCACGAAGGAAACTCTCTCAGACTATTCCTCGGAATATAGAGCAACGGATCCTGCTCAGATATGCCAATAAACATATAAAATACATAGAGCTCAATAAAGAGAAACGTTATGTTAAAGCAAAATATTCTTTGAAAGAAAAAGTACAATCTAGCGTAAGATTTAATGTAGGTTTGCTTTGCAACCATGTTTAACAATGTAATACTAACCTCTATGATATCAATACAGTACTATAAAAATTATGCAGATCTCGTAAAAATATGACAGTTGAAGATAGGAAACATATTTATCAGTATAGCTTTACTAAGTACTTGTCTCAAAATTTGTAATAACAGTCGCATTGTGAAATCCAGCTATGGCGTTTCATTTGAACACTATTGATGACATCCATCTTAAATAAAGCTGAAAATAGAAAGGAAAGAATAAAAAAAGCAGAAAGAAAATATCCTGGGAGAAAAAGGGTTGGTTTATAAGTTGGAAATTAGCCTGACTTGTAAAGGGAGATACATTGTAACTGGTATAAATATGAACATAATGACATGCCAGAGGTGTCTCCCTTCTAACAAACTGCATCTTTTGTAATGATTATTATTTTCATTTTTCTCTTTTTTGACATTACAATTTGAAAGACCTCTCTTACATTATGTGTACTGGCCAAATTTAGAGGAAAGTAGTCAGACAAGCGACCAGTGAAAGTACGGAAAATATTCTTCACTGCAGTGAAAAATATATTTTTACACACTGAAAATACGGAAAATGAAAATACGCATTTTATTTCATCAATATTTCTCAATTTATCATTTATAAGTATTTAAGAAAATATTATATTCGCATAAGATAATTTTATTCAACTCGTTCAATAAATTCAGTATTAAACAATAGCCCCTATGTATATAATGAGCTTAACGTCAAAATGACGTAACGTTTCATAATTAGAATAAAGAAACTGACTATACGATAGTTATAACTACATTTACTTTCGAAAGTGCATGTGTGTTTAACTTTCCAGAGAAGTGATCATTACATTTCTGATTTATTTATAGAACGCGTTATCCTATCTTCATGTATATTCTACACCCTATTTTGGCAATTTTTTTTTTTGTTTTGTTTTGGGTTTTACGTCACATCGACACAGTATAGGTCATATCGCGACGTTCCAGCTTTTTACTGGTGGAGGAAGACCTCAGGTGCCCTTCCGTGCATTATTTCAGGCACGAACGGGCACCTGAGTAGAACCACCGACATTCCGTAAGCTAGCTGGATAGCTTCCTTACATGAAAGAATCCAAAGTCCCTGTCGGGATTCGAACCCACAGCGGTAAGGGGCAAGTGGTTTGAAGTCAACGACCTTAACCACTCGGCCACGGACGCCCCCCCTATTTTGGCAATCAACGTGCTAAAAACAATGCGTTTTCCCCTCTTTTAAAAACATTTGCTATCTTTGGTATGATAATGCTGAAGTTACGGCTCTTATTTATCTTTGGGTTGAAAAAGATATACGCTTAGTCATAGGAAATCCCCTTAAACTTCCGTGTGTTTCTGTAGCTGTCAATTTTGTTTTACTTTAAACCTTAAATTTAATTGCATAAACTTAATAGACTGAGATGAATTCGGTGTAACCTTAAACTTTTAAAATAAATTAAGGTATTCACTAGAATACAATTTAACTATGGAGAAAAACCATTTGAGACTAGAGATTTGAATTTCGCTTTATTAAACGTTTGTTTATTGACCTACTTTCGTTTTAAAAGCGAAAGTAGAAAAAGAAAATTCAACTAGCAGTGCTTCTAAAGGTGAGTTAAAACAAAGGTGTATGAAGCATATTAACTTATACACATGTATGTTAGCATTTTGAACTTGTCACTGACTTTCTACTATCAACTTTCTATTTTTACGATGAGATATAGTATGATAAGAGTAAGTAACAAGTGTTCTGAAATTTTATGTCTCGTCTTCTCTACACTTATTTTTTCTGAAATCTTAAATTCATCTTTTGGTCAACTATTTTGTTAGTTTAAACATATTTATTTAGCTCGATTCTAAAACAAATGATAATAAATTATGTTTGTCATTTTAGTCATCTTCTTAAAATAACTAGTAGACTCTATTTGTGTCATGACTTTGTGAAGAAATTTATATGTTATTGGCTCGAGTAGGACTCGAACGGAACCCAAGATCCTTTGGTATTAAAACTCCCCAAAAGAAAAGATAGTATAGTGCAGTAACATATATATTACGTCATACAGTATCTTGCTACATATACCACAGGAGCTTGACATTATATCAATAATTGAAAAATATAAGCAAATAGTTAAGAAATATCAGCAAATATACCCCTCTATACAATAAATAGACAAGGAATGCAACGCATTTTGTACACTCGATACAAATATTATCTAATCATCCGATACACAATAAAAATTAAACTTTTTACAACCGCTGATAAAGGCTATTTAAATCAAAGCATTACATAATAATAAATTGTCAATGTATCTTTTTCAATTGTTGATAGAATTTCAAGCTCCTGTGCATATACAACAGACGTTTGAATTGTATAGACAACACCCTTTCCGCCCCTGAATATTAAAAACTGAAACCAATATTTTGTACAAGCACTTGTTTTATTTGTTTGCTTATATTAATATGGCACGGTCCAATCGCATTTCTACTCGACCCTTAAATTTCCGTCAAACTTCGGATACAATAGCATGAATACACAGAACTGATGCGGTATTTCGGTCTTACCTACGCTACTAAACTAAACATGTAAAAAATAGTAATTTGATGCTAGTAGTTGTTGACTAAGTTTATTCCAAATGTTATATATTTTCGAACTGTGTATATATAAATATATGTTGGTCGTTTATATTAACTTTTTTCTAACATAGTATTCATTTCGTATTTTTAACGCTTCAGTGACAATATATAATACAAAGAAACTATGGGAACATCGTGTAGCAAATTTTGCAAGAAGACGAAAAAGAAAACGCAGTATAAGAAAGAAGAACACAAGGAAAAGAACGGAAGGGATCATAATAAACGAACTGAGGAAAAACATCGGCCTGAACGAGGAAATGGAAGCAAAGAATGTGTGCAACCTACCCAGACAGAAAATACTGAGACTGTTAGAAACTTTGCCATCAATAATGGTATAAAGCTCGAACTTGATAAAGGAGATGAAGAAAACATGAAGCAAAACAACTATATCCCGCCAAATATCGGCAACAACAACTATATCCCACCAAACATCGGCAACAACAAGGAAAAGGTAGGTCAAATACAATAGTTTAATAATGTATACATACGTACTTATTAAACCATTTTTAAATTTCGCAAGTAAAAAAAAAGCTTCAGTTTTAAGCCGAAAAAGATTTTATGAATCTAGCAGTCAAAATTACATTAAAAATTACCAGAATGATTACAGATAAAAAGTGCTTCTCCATACTCTTAGATGTAAAAATTTGATTCCTCTCGGTTTTCATTAATCATGCTTCAAATTCAAATGTACATTCATATCATATCATTAATTTAAGGCAAATGAGACCGGAGAAAAGGCGAAAGAGAAAAGAAAGGAACGAAAGGGAGAAGGTAAGAGGAGAAATGATAAGAAAAAGAGAAGAAGGAAGAAGAAGAAGAAACATAAATACTGGTCAGACAGTAGTGACAGCAGTTCGTCAAGTTCGTCCAGCTCATCAAGCTCTTCTGATGACGGTTATTTATTATTACTATTATTATTACAGTAGATTATTATACTTCACATGTTTTTTATCATCTTCAAATTTTGGCCTTATGTGACTTCAGATTGTAGCAATCCGTAATCTCACTTGGTTACTTCTTTATCGGTTACCTCCCTTAGTAATTATTCAGCTCTGTATTGCTTACCTCTCTTAGACAATAAAAATATCACATCCAATTGAGCGTTATTAAACAGAATCCTCACCCTTAACAGGATAATATAAAGGATAAATAACAGCTGGATGTGATATTTATATTATGTCAAAATAGATCATGATATAAACATAAAAACATTCCATGTACAAAGGATCTCTTTTTAATGAATGCCTTATCTGAAGGGACATCAGTAATTAAAGTTAGAGAATCTAGAGACGCGAGATCTAACTCCTGGACCCCAGTTTTATAAGCAAATGATTTTTAAGCAAAATTCCTCTCCATCTTTGAAAATTCATGGTAATATAACATTATGTTCAATCATGTTTGAAACAATCAAGCTTGTCTGAAAAGAGTTTTGGTTGGACTTCTAGCCTAGCAATAAATTGTCTCTTTTAATGGACCGTTATATAAACAGGTACTCTTTTAATATAACTAATCCGAACACAACTAAACATATTTCTCTATTTTTATTATATATTGTGTGACGTAAAACCCAATCGAACAAATAAACAAACATATAATATACAATGCAATTTTTAAATTCATACAGCTATACGTCAGGGTCATCAAAGACTAATGTATGAATATCAAAACTATATGTATTTTATTCTGTCTCTACAGATACAGGTAGGACTTCTAAGAGCCGACAAAAGAAGATAGACAAAGATGGAAACGTAACCTATATTAGAAACAAAACAACCATTGGAAGTAGCAAAATATCGTTTAAAGCCGCCAAGAACATAAATATTTACAACAATGGAGTTATAACTCAACCTAAGACAGCAGCCACTAGTATGTCATATTTTTTGTTTTACCTTTTATGTTGTAAACAGGCCTAACCGGAGTCGTGACGTTGTGCAACTTATATTATTGACAGTAACTGCCCGAATGTCCAAACCAAATTATTTAAAACAATGCGTTCAAAACTGAAATGATAATGCCTATTACGCTTCATATCATTCATCAATTCTTCTCACCACTGAAACATTATAAGCTTTGCGGGAATATGACGTTTGTATAAGATGACCGTAATTAACCTTTCACTGCGTGGGAAGGGATGGATGATGTTAGAATGCTGGTTTATATGCGTAAAATCGCCTTATTACGTCGTCGTTTTCTTTTATTTCCTCTATTTTACCTGTCAAGTTAGTTCTTATAACAGTAATTTGAACTGGGTGGCCTTTTGTACACGACGACCGGCAGTAATCATGACATTTGTAAACGAGTAAGGATAATCTATTGCAATGATGGTGCCGGACTTTGATAACTTGACTGGTTTCATTTCGGAATCTCAGTTATATAGTCAAACTTTGATGTGAGGGAGGTTAACATATATAGCTAAAGAAGGAATTTCGACGGAACTTTTAGACTTTCGCCGAATTATTAGAAAAGCGAGTTACTGAGAGTCAACTGTATAACTGTATATGCATGCATGTATGCAAAACTTTAATTATTTTTTAATTCAGTTGCAATTTATACATTTTCGGTGTGTTTATTCTTTTTTATCATTCCTGAATGGAAATATTTCAGAAAAGCCAGCCAGCCTATTCACTACAGAATACACGAGCGCAACAGCTTATAAACAAGAAGAAGAATTCAGGAGTATGTTAGGACAGACCGCAGGCGCTGGACAATTCATTGATCTACGGGGACACGAGAATGTTCAACCAGTTATTGAGACAAGGTCGCTTTGCGAGAGTTCTAAATGGGTAGGGCAGATACAATTTCCAAAGGGCCACTGTACATGCTTTAGAGTAGGCAGCAAATATATAATGACCACATTACATGCTGTGAGAGAAATTCTCAATACTTACAATGGTCAGTCAATGTTTTTATTAACTTTTTGTTTTGTTTTTTCTTTCCCATGAGAGATTGTATAAATTCAAGTAAAAGGCATAGTTCTTGTACGGTCGTATCAGGCTCTCAAAGGAGCATTTCTTCAGAAACTTCCAAAAAACAATACGTTTCTTACATTGTGAAAATCTATCATATATTTAATTAAATTCTGCATTGAAAGTGAAACTTCATGTTAACTTTATTCTTCTGTAATTGTTCATTGTAACATAGATTATAACAAATATATCTGCCAATGTATAACAAATAGATCTGCCAATGTTAATATTCGTTTACTGTTACTCTTTAATTAACATTTTCAGATTTCATCTCCGTGAAAAGAAAACCTTCAAGTGGTAAGAGATCAACAGTTGTATCATTTTAGATAAGTATAGTCAATATGTGCATCATTTTATCACGCCTGAGCACGCAGTGCTCAGAATGGCAGGTTATTGGTCTTTCTTCGTTACCTAAATAGTAACATCCCTTAAACCACTTGATTGATTTTAAACAAGCCTCATTAAGTCCTGGTCCCAATAACAATAGTTATTCAAATACTTTCAGTCTGGTACATAAATAGGCCTAAGGAGCTTAAAATAGATTTTAAAAATGAAATCTTTAAAATATATGGCATGTATCACCTAGTGGTTCTCTATAATAGTTATATAAATAATGTCCTTTAGGTCAAAAGTTGCCTCGCCCTGTGGGTCATTACGTTTACAAAGTTCTTTATAGGTAAATGTATTTAAGTCTTCTTTTATTAAACTGAAATCCCCAGAGCTTAGACTGGCATGTAGCAGTGGACCTCTACAAAATATATAAAGATCATGCCTCTGAGGACAAAAAATTGATCCAGCCCGAGGATCAGGTAATTTATATAGATTTGAATAGTAATAGTAGCTCCTCAAAAAATGCAGTGCCTAGAGCTTAATTGTAAGGCATGTAGAGATTCACCTTGTGATTCTTTACCAAAGATATATAAAACATATTCCTGGGGTCATATTTGACTCCTCCCCGGGGACCACTTTGGCATGTAGCATTACCTTGAGGTTCTATGCAAAAGTTCTTTAACTAATACCCCTCTGGTCAAAATCTGTTCTTGTCCTAGGGATCTCTTATTTTATTAGACTTGTATATAAAGACCTGTGTATGAAATACAGTTTAGTCTTCCTTTTGTAAAACTACAATGCCAAGAGCTTAATTTGTAAGGAAGCATTTTATAGAAGACATCTTAAACTTATTCGGTAAAAAATGACAAACTCGATGTGAACTCATAACTGACTGTGACTGTTCCGTTTTCTAGCAATGTACCTCGGGTGAGCAATCCAGGGCAATCATGGCCCTCTTTTTAATTTTATTTTAAACCTCCTTGTTTGGTGTTGATATTAGCTTTGAAATTTCTTTTTTACAAATTACACGTATACAAGGTAAATACAGGCATGCATGTATGCATATAATATATAAACATATACACGCACGCACACGCATGCATACATACAGACATACATAAATACTCTGTCAAGGTCATTGTATACATACAGATGTAATGGAGGCAGATTGAAGTCTGGTTTTAAAGGAACATAAAAGGCGTATTACAACAGTGTAAATGAAGCACATGTTTCACTAAATGCTACCAATTAAGTTACATAACATTGACATACCAAATATATGTACGATTTACAAATATTCAAGATTTGTTCTGAACTTGAATTAACATTGACCTGTATTTTCTTGAACCCTTTCATTTTGTGATGTTAGCAGTGCATTACATTTCGTTATGTTTGGTGTTTCCCGATTTTAAATTACAAATTACACACCGTACAATCAAATGGGCAGACAGCTGTTCCAGCGTCCACAGCTGTACCAGTATATACATGTCGGCGCGGGGAATACAATTGACGTACGATAAGTATTCATCTATTTTTAACATATCCAAACTGTGTTCGAGTAAATCAATGTTATGGATTCATAGTCAACATCCAAAGGAGCATGCTAACAAATTTCTGGCCCTGTGCAAGCTTTACTTCACATGAATTTTGACTGAAAATAACCACACTATCCGATGAGATGCGGTATTTTTAGTTTGAAGTCACAAAAACTTATATTTTCTCATGATAATTAATCCTTTTTTCATACGATTCGTAAACGTCAACATTTTGTCATTAAATATTCCAAACCATACCTTCAAAAAAGCTTTTCTGTTAAAGTTATAAGGTATTTAAGTTTGTGTGTCATCAAAATTTTAGTAACGTCATCAGCTGTTCGCCTCTTTTTAATGATAACATCGACAGCAATTCATCGGCAAGGATGAATAACGCTGAAAGCTGTTCAAAGAAACAATTTTCAGCGCTTTTGTGCTACAGTAACTAGGAAAAAGTAAAACTTTTTTGTTCATTTAAAATATTACTTTATTCATGATACTTTCTAATTATATTATTTTTATTATTACTTTCTATCATTTGTTGTATCTTAGCTGAGAGGCCTATATCTCCATTTACCGCACTGTATTTCAATATTGATATTGTTCATATGAATGAATGAGTGAGTGAATGAATGAATGAATGAATGAATTAATTAATGAATAATTGAACGAACGAATGATGCAATATACGTATATGTTAAAACAAATTGTCTGTAGAAAGTATATGAGTTGTAATATTCTAAAAATTACATATTATACATTCATTTTTCTTCCTATGCATGTCCTGTTGTTGTTGTTGTTGTTGTTGTTGTTGTTGTTGTTTTCTATTTCAGAATGCCACATTGGAAATAAGATATATATGATTGTTATTGTATGTTATTAATGTATAACCTTCTTTAAATAAAGATATTATTTTCATTATTATTATTATTATTATTATATAAAAAGGTAGCAAGATCTATTAATATGTTTCTGAAATGTTAAATTCAAAGAAAGTAAAGGCAAATTTAACGCTTAATACGAATTCTCTGTATTATAACTAAATCCATCAAGCGTTATCATAAATAATGGCATATAGTAGACATGTCCCATGCAGTAAATGGATGTGTAACCCGAAATGCCTGCAATATAAAATGATTTTATTTAAAAAATAAAAATTTACATAATTTTTAAGAATGGTTATTATTTCTATTGCACTATTCATTAAAACAGATTTCAAGGATAAATAACAACATGTTTTTACGTGCACTTTCATATCTCGGGTTACACAGCCAGTCACTGCATAGGACTTGTCCATTATATGCCTTTATTTATAATACTAGTAACACTTGATGAAGGCCTTCATTTACAAGACTGAATATTCATATAAAGCGTTAAATTTGCCTTTGCCTTTTGACTTAAACATTTCATAAACCTATTACAGGAACTCCACTGAGGTTTATAAGCCTAAAAACATGAAATTTTATTTTTTCACATAGAAAAACATGAGCACTAAAACATAAATATTAATAAAATATAACCAAAAAATATAGGAGAAATACATTGAAAATCATATGTTTGTGCTCTTCGCAGGCCGATTTGAGTGAAAAGCGTTTAAACTCTTTTCACTTTTGGGTCATTTTTTCACTATTATAATATTCTGGAAAAACGGAGCAAGCTAATGATCGGAAATTTTGCACATAAATTATAATTATAGATCTACATCAAATGGAGAAATAATCTCAAAAAATTATTTCCAGTCCCGTCATGTCAAAAAACCTTAGTGGAGTCCCTTAAATAGATTTTGCTACCTTTTTATATTGAAATACAGTGCGGTAAATGGAGATCAAGGTCTCTAAGCTAAGATATAACAAATAATAGAAAGAAATAATAAAAATAATATAATTAGAAAGTATCATGAATAAAGAAATATTCTAAATTAACAAAAAAGTTTTACTCTTTCCTAGTTACTGTATGACAAAAGCGCTGTTGTTAATACGTGTAATTGTTTCTTTGAACAGCTTTCAGCGTTATTCGTTCTTGCCGATGAATTGCTGTCGATGTTATCATTAAAAAGTGGCGAACAGCTAAAATTTTGATGACACTCAAACTTAAATACCTTATAAATTTAACAAAAAAGCTTTTTTGAAGGTATGGTTTGGAATGTTTAATGACGAAATGTTGACGTTTACGAATCGTATGAAAAAAGGATTAATTATCTTGAGAAAATAAACAAAAAGTTTTTGTGACTTCAAACTAAAAATACCGCATCTCATCGGATAGTGTGGTTATTTTCAGTCAAAATTCATGTGAAGTAAAGCTTGCACATGGCCAGAAATTTGTTAGCATGCTCCTTTGGATGTTGACTATGAATCCATAACATTGATTTACTCGAACACAGTTTGGATATGTTAAAAATAGATGAGTACTTATCGTACGTCAATTGTATTCCCCGCGCCAACATGTATATACTGGTACAGCTGTGGACGCTGGAACAGCTGTCTGCCCATTTGATTGTACGGTGTGAATTATTTCCTTTACAGGTCTTGATTGCGATCTGTCTGTTTTGAGTAACTCTGATGTGAAGATAGATTTTAATTTCGAAGTAGAAAATCAGACGAGTCATGACATCCATAAATTTACCTTTAAAAGGATAAAAACAGAGGAAGAAATTCCATTTCTAGATGAAGCAACGGATGTGATAGTATTGGAACTTGACATAAAACCGGGACAAGTCGTCCCTCCTAATTTTACCAACTTCGGAATCCCGAAATTAGACAGATCATTTACTCTCATTACGCACTCAAAGGGCGACCCGAAGGCGTTTGATAAAGTTAATAAAATGGTTGATATAAATGATCCAAAGACAATTGAAGATATTGAAAAGCTCCGTCAACAGAGCCGAGAGTATGTTTCGAGAAACAATAAGGATCCTTCAGTACATACATGTGATACGCGTCCGTACAATACTCTCGATAATAAAGATAGATTACTGTTTCACTGTGCATCAGGGAAGGGAGCTTCAGGTAGTCCAGGTGTTCAGGTAACCTCTGACGGAAAGGTTGTAGTTGTAACGATGTTACTGCATGGTTATCCGGACTGGTATTATGATGAAAAATGCAAAACACTGAAGAACGGTTGGCAAAAAGTATACACAGTCGAACAAGGTGTAAATTTTGCGTCAGTGTACACCACAATAATGAACAGAAATAAACAACTGTGTGATGACATATTTGTAGGGGAGGCTTGCGCTTTTAACAAGTCTTTAAAAGTTGTTCAGCCGACAGATGCAAACTAGGCATTTATGATGGTTTTGTCGTGACTTGGCTCATATGTTGTTTTTCATTCTTTCAAACAGGTCATTTACTTTAAGGTGGAAGAAATGAAATAGTTTTGTTTGTATCTGAAGGCAACCCGTTTTACTAACAGTCTTTTTTAACTTTACTAACATTTATATATACTTTAGAATTGTACAAAAGTTCATGGTCATAAAATGTATGTATAAGTAACGATAAACTTTAATTTTCATGTTAGACAAATAAATACAGTGCCCTGTTTTTAATTTAACCTATAAATTGTTTAAAGATTAAAAGATATTAGTGGTGATTGTATATAAGTACATGTAAATGTATTAAATAGAATTATTTATAATAATTATGATGTTGCTTTTTATGTTCAAAAAATATTTTGAAAGAGACAGGTTTGCATCTCGTAGAAAGTAGTAGGACTGAAATCACTCTTTATATCAAAACAGACAATTCTGCGTTTTCAAAGAAAAAGCCCTGTTTAATGGCGGTTGTATTTTAACTACTTCAGTTTCTGAGTAGCAATGTAAATGAACGTTAACATAACGCTGTGTAAGCATGTGTCTTTGCACATTTCTTTATTTGTCAGGAGAAAACATTTAATTAAAGTCTTAACCCTTTCCCTCATGAGCATATTGTGAAAAATGGCCATTTTCATTGAAAAGCCTCCTGTTACAAGTTCAAACTGCTATTAAACTATGAAAAAATGCTTCAATACTAATCAAATTTGGCACAAATGTTGACTGGATCATGGCCTTAGTAACGACATGCTCAGTCTTAAATTTCCTGTTACCATGGCAACGAGGGGACATCTCAAAATTGCCAAAAATCACTAATTTGCCTTGATTTTTTCCATCAAAATTTATTTCAAAGTGCTGCAACTTCTCAAGGGATTGAGATAGAGTCAAAGGCTTTCCAGCGTTGGTTACACGTTACCTTTTGATCGACATCGCTCTCACAAGTCCAAAATTTTTTTGGCTATGAGGGGGACTACCGCCCCCCTTCACACCTCCCAAATAGAAGGGGGCACATCCCCCTTCTGGCAACCCCCTGGTGTATCTTTTGGATGGGGGCGGCGCCGAAAATGTGCTCCTTTTTAAGCAACATTTATCAAACGATAGCATGTGTTTGGGGCCCAAAATAGGACATTTATTCACTATTTGAGGCCTAAAGAGGGGGGTCGAAAGTGTGTTGTTTCGCGTATATATCATGTATATGAGGTAAAGGGTTAATTAGGTCTTCATCACTTCATATAAAAATGTTTATTGAAAATGTCCTGAATTCATCCTAACGTTGGTTTTACATCCTAGGACTAAACTTTATATTAAACGCGGTCCAGAATATAGAAGAATAATGTAAATAGAAAATAATAATTGATAATATCAAAGTTTTATTTATTATGTAACGAATTCCGAAACACATTTTACTCTGAATTCATGATTGAGGACTATGGCCAACTGATTAAAAAATGACCCTGAAATACCCTAGATTTTGATACTATATATAGTAACATAGGTATTAAATAATAATAATAATAAATAATGATAATATATTGATGAAGGTTATGATGATCGTTTTGATGGTGTTGGTGGAGGTGGTGTAGATGGTGGTGATGAGAATGGTGAATGCGCTTTTTTTTGGGGGGGGGCGGCATATAGTACCGGTATCTTACTTTATTTTTATAAATGTTGTGTATGCTGAAATTTGCAATTATAAAATTCAACTTTATTTGAAAACAAAAGGGAAAGGTTGTTATTTGTATTATGTTCAGTCTATATTGGTTCAAGTATTTTAGTTAATTTGGTTAGCTGAGCGATTAGCTATTTAGTTAACTAACAGAAAGTCGGTAATTCTTCTGCTAAAGTACATGCTGAAACCTGAAAGTATAATTAGCATTACGACTAGTACAAATGTTTACCACATTCAGGATGATTACTATAATTGTGGCCCTCGATGCAAATTATGTGGATACCATAGGTCTTCAACATCAGTTCATGTTTGTAGAACTTTTAAATCATCTTATCCTCGTTCTCTGTGTTTTTATTTTAACACATTCTTATGTCATTGGCTCCATTTTCTAGATCGACGTCTTAAGGAATGTATACAACTTCAGTCGGTGCTAGGGGAAGGGGCGTGAGAGATGTTGCACTTACCATTGTATCTGATAAACAGATTCAAAAAAATCTCGGTTACTTTTATTACATATACTTATCAGTTATCCAGATTAAACCTACAGTGCGATTTTCGACACATTTTGGTTTAATTGTTCAAGAATCATCTCCCCTATCAAGATTTGTGTACGGTTTTTCCAGATTTGTGTACCGTTTTTTCAAGATTTGTGAACCATTTTTAGTTTGTTTGTGTTTTTAACCAGCTTAGCAGGTGGTACAAACAAACTTTTACTCGTAGATAAGTGCAACAGGCTGACTTATCTATTGTGACCGGTAATGCCCTTTAAATTGGGCTTTAACGGTAAAAGTTTGTGCCTAGGGATAAACTTGAAAAAAAAACACACATTTGCAGGATTTCGGATAACAAGCAATAGCCTCAACTGACATATTTATTAATTATATATTATCGGATATATACCAATTAAGAGCTTGAATTACAAAAAGAAGTTTTTTAGTTAGTTTTAAGGGATATTTGGTTGGAAAACTGAAGCAATAGATATCCGTAAATCTATCCACCTATGAAGTTTCAAGTTACTACCTCTAACACTTTTTGAGATTAGCTCCGGACAAAAAGTATGAAAAATAACAAAGGGCAATAACTCAAAAATTATAAAGGGTAAAGTTATCATTCTTGCGCACAGCATTCCTCCTCCACCTATGAAGTTTCATGTTGACATCTCAAAAGCTTTTTGAGGTATGCTCCACTCAGGTGAAAAATTAATTATGAAAAATAACAAAGGGCAACACTTGAAAAATTATGCAGGGTACAGTTATCATTCTTGTGCACTGTACTCCTCCTCAATATTTTCTATCCACCTATGATGTTTCAAGTTGAAACCTCAAATACTTTTTTGAGATAAGCTCCGGACAAAAATGTGGAACGGAAGAACGGACGGACGAAGGACAGACGGACGGACGGATACTATTTTATAATCCCCGCCGCCTTTTCGACGGGGGGGGGGGATAAAAACTGTGTCTAGTTTAACATCCGGGTTATTTGTATTTTTTTTCTATAAATATCTTTACCGCGAGTTTATAGAGGATACTGAATGAATGTAGGTTACGAGTTGAATAAAATCATATTATGCGATAATAAGACAAGGTTAGCTTTTAAAAAAGCTAGAAGCGACTCGCTTCGTAATTTTTTTCAAGGGGTGTGTTTAAATGTAAAAATGACAGTTCTGTTAGCTGAAGAGACTTCAGCGAACATCAAAATAAAAGTGAAGTCAACACTGGCCCGGTGCCCGATGGCCAGTGTATATAAGTTCAGGCCAGTGTAAATTTATGAAAATTTTGTTAATTATTTAGTAGAATAAATTCAAAACTGGAATTCGGGCCAGTAAATTCAAAATCTTAAACTCATTGACTGAAAGTGACAGATAAAGATCTCTCAGATTAACCAAGATGAGTATGAGTATATATGAAGGTGCATGTAAACAGATAGAATGAAAAACCTTTGTCTATGCACATTTACTATATGGCCTGTTGACCTTGACCACAAAATGTTAGATAGGTAGATTTCATAAAGATGTCTCTTTATACAAAATTAAGTTGTAATACATGTATGTTATTTAGTATTGGAATGAGAGGCACAAGTCCTAAAGTAAACACAAGTTGTCAATCAATTAAGCCAGAAAAGCCGGGATCTTATTAAAAAATATAGGGATCCCGGAAATTGACCAGTCTAAGAAGATGTTTTTCAGATAAGCCGGAATCCTATTGAAACATATAGGGATCCCGGGAATTGACCAGTTCAAGAATATAGTTTTCAGAAAAGCCGGGATCGTATTAAAATGTAAATAGATCTCACGGATTGGCCAGTTCAAGTATATAGTTTTCAGAAAAGCTGGGATCGTTTTAAAACATATAGGGATCCCGGGATTTGACCAATTCAAGAAAATAGTCTTTGATTTTTCCAATTAATTAGGCATATAATTATAAGTATTGTGATTTCCGCATTTTAAGTTTGTTAATAGGCATATAATTATAAGTATTGTGATTTCCGCATTTTAAGTTTGTTAAATATATCTATATTCTAAGTTAAATTAATTTAACGTTCATTATATACAATAAAAAAATAACTTTTAATGGCCTTTCATTACGAAAACAATCAACACAAATATAGTTCATTAGGTTTTTCCTCCATATCTTATACGATCCCGGATCCCGGGCGTCCCGGATCCCGGCCAGTAAATACATACACTAAATACCGGAAAGGATAAAATGACCGGAAAAAAGGAAAAATAAAAAATGCACAGAACCATATGTACACTTATGTTAATTAACCAAACGAAAACTTACTACAGAGAAAACAGGTGAAATCGCTAAATCAGAAGTCAGTGTAAATATGATTTATTGAAAAGAATTCATAAAGACAAACATTTTAATCATCATTATATCTTTGCGCTCAAAACAATACTTGCTGATTTTTAAAAATGGCGTGAAAATTGAATGTTTTTGACGCTATGTAAGATCAAAGTTGATTGGCTAAATAATTTTGGATCCTAGCCCTGATAGATAAATTTTGTAGAAAGCTGGAAGCCAAGCTTCGATTAAATTTTTGGATGGCTTCGGAGTTTTAGGTTGTTTCTCAGTAAAATCCTATCGTAATACCGGCTCGCCGTGGCGAGCCGGCAATAGTAAACGTTTTACATTGACGCGCCTATCTAATAGTGTAACCCTTATATATAGCGCAAATGACGTCACGTCAAAGTGTCATTACATAGAGGATATTTGTTTGTTTGTGTGTAAGATGAAATTTTATTTCATCGAGTGGGCTTTAAAAACAGTATTCTCACGAGTGGTGTAGCCACAAAGTTCACGAGATGAAATAAAATTACATCTTACACAACAAACAAACAAATTTTCTTTTTACTTTATGCTTTAAAAACAAGTTAAAACGAAATTTCCTTGATAATAACTTTAATATTAAAATTTGTTTTACTGACTGGTAGCTTCTATTATGTACATGTATTAGTCGAATTTCTCATAAAATACAAGAATTATTGGACTGAAAAATAAGTTCGACAATCCACGTTTAATGGCGATAATATTATTCATTTTATTAAAAAATATGAATGATCGCTTTTTTAAATAATAAAAACAAACAATTTTATTAGGAGAAAAAGTCAAACCATCCATCCATATTTTTGTTACTTACTGCGAATTTATATTAGACCTGGCTTTGTTAAATGTAAGCGGTCGCCATTTTTAAAAGTTGTGTATGTCACGAAAGGAAAATAATTGTATTTGACTCAGAAGAAAACCATTTGGATTAGTTAGTCATACACCTTTTTAAAAGAAAGAAAACTTATTTGAGGATTGTAACAGACAATATATAAGTGTTGACTGAAGTGTAAACATTCAAAAAGCGGTTAGGAAATTGGAAAACTTGGAAAGTTGAAAGGCTGCCTAACGATCTCTGGGTTGTTTACTATTTCTTGGGGCTGATGTCTGTCATTGCTTTTCACGTTTTTATAAAGCATACGGCAGTTAATTCTCGTGGGATACTTAAATATGCCAAAATGTCATCAAGAGCAGTTATGCATGTGGAAGGTGACTGTAAAAATGAAAAAAAAAATAAGAGACGATATTTGGTGATTGGTGATTTGAATAAATAGAAGTAAGTTTTCCTCTTTTTATAACTTTTGACATTTAAGTTATTTATAAATTTCAGCTTTGCTTTTTTTCTGAACAGCCTGACATTGTCAGCAAAAATAAAATTGAGGTACCACATTGGGAAAATCTTAAGAAAGTAGTTTTGTTATTGAAAAGTGTGAAACTATATTTCGATACATGTAATTTTCACTGTGAAATAATCAAATATATTTTTCACGACTTAAACAGTAATCCAATGAAAAGCATAAAATAAATTAGTGTAATATCGTTTTTATAAAATGGCTTTGTTACACTCTTGCGCCGCGGTTTATGTGATAAATAGAGGATATTGAATGAGTGTAAGTTCAATACTAAATTTATTGCACGAGTTTTATAAAATTATATTATGCGAGCCTCTGGCGAGCATAATATTATTTTATTCAAAGAGTGCAATGAATTCAGAAATGAACTTACACCAATTTAATATTTTATTTATCACATACCCAAAATAAAGACCGTTTAAAGTGAAATAAGAGTCTATTTTCATTGACGCGCCTGTAGTACAACGCTAACATTTATCGCGTCTTTACAATATGTTTGAATAACGCTAATGACGTCACGTCAAAAAATATGCACGGCAATATAATTTACGGAGTCGCAAAATCGGCGCGGGTGTGTGATTAATGTAGATATTAGTTCCAGGTTTACAACAATTTCATGGAAAGGCAGGAGATAATATTACTATGCAAACTTTTTATGGAATTCTGATAATAAATACAAAAACAACATGTTATTGCTGTCGGAAAAGGACCGTCAATAATTCGCAAATGCGACGCAAAATATCTTTCTAAAGGTATCGTGATTGATCAAATACTTTTGTAGTTATATAGAACAACAATAGTTTTAATTGAATAAAAAGTCCTTGGAATATCGCAGTTACTTTACTACCATCATAATTTATGATACGCTATTAATAATTAGATTTGTTATTTGATATTTATATACATGTAGTTTGCATTTTCTTAAAACAAGTTTGGCATGTACATAATTATAATCATGTGGCTAAATATACATGTATGTATATGTGATATGATATAAAAACAGTTACACCAATAATTATTACAACATTATCACGGTTATTTTATCTTGACTCAATTAAATTATCAGATATCTCCTACCTTTCTTTTTACTTCTTCTTAATGTGGTGTAGGCCTTAATTGATGATCTTTTGATGCAAAAGATAAACATAAAACAATCTCATCACTATATTTGTATATCATAACAGTGGGTCAGGTAAATGCCTGCAAAATATATCTTGATAGAGATTAGGATTACGAGCAGCCATATTTTTACCAACAGAAATCATATCTGCACCTTGTTCTATACAGTACTCTCGTGGCCAATCAGACCGAATGCTTTCCTCCACCCTCATATCATAATACCAGTCGGGGTATCCACATAACAGCATTGTCACCACAACCGCGCGACCATCTTCTTGAACAATTATACCTGGTGTTCCAGATGCCCCTTTGCTAAATCTACAATGAAACAAAATTCTTTGCTTGTTTAATAACACGCTGTGTGGTGGAAATTCGTAAATTAGACGGGATTGTTGTAAACTATGATTTTTAACCCATTGAATATCACTGAATGTGGTTGTACTGTCTCTGTCAATAACTTGATCCACTGGATTGTATTCCATAGCACCGCCATTATGTCCAATCAGAGTGAATTCAGATACTAACCTTTGGTCACTGAATAACTCAAATGGTGGAGGCATTTGGTTACCTTCGGGATCATCTGCTAGTTCTATAACAACGGTATCTGTATTTTCGTCAAGGAATTTAACAACAGCTTTGAAAAAGAATTTTAAGCAATTGTTTGCAAACGGATCTTCTTTGTAATAATTAAACAAGCAAAATACGTTCCGGCGTGTCAATGATTCTACAACCAGGTTTCCAGAGTCGTCAGTATGTTCTCTTGATCCTTTAATACAAAAATGAATAAGAAAATATAAAATTAAAATATGTCATATGCCAGGATCGAACTAAAACTAATTGACGTAACAAAAAGTTCAAATAATGTTTGTCTCGTATCAAATTTGAAAATGAAAATTCTATGACATGATTTTTATGCATATAATAGAATACTCACTTGTCAGGCTTATAAATGCGCATGCATATTCACATAGTTTCTTAGTTAGATGAATTAAGATTAAGTTTACATTTGGAAAAGACAAGGTCAGCATCGACCGACTTAGTAACAAATTCATCAAATATTTCTAACGTTATTGTCCAACAATATTGACCTGGCACTTCATTCACTTGGATAAACACTGGCACAGTAGTACATTGTATCTAACGAATATATCGATTTATTTTATGCTTTTCAGTGGATTACTGATTTATCCGTGAAAATTATATTTGATACTTTACAGTGAAAATCATCAAAATATAATTTCCCACTTTTCAATGACGAAACTACTTTTTTAAGATTTTTCCCCATGTGGTACCTCAATTTTAATTTCCTGACAATTCTGACAGTGACAGGCTGTTTAAAGAAAAGCAAAGCTGAAATTGATAAATAACTTAAAGTAATAAACAGAAGAAAACTTACTTCTATTCATTCAAATTCCAATCACCAAATTTCTTCTCTATTTTTTTTTGTTTCATTTTTACAGTCTGAAAAATACATTCCCTCCACATGCAAAACTGCTCTTGATGACATTTGGGCAAATTTAAGTATCCTACGAGCAATAACTGCCGTATGCTTTATGAAAACTTGAAAAGCAATGACAGCCATCCCCGTAGAATAAGTAAACAACCCAGCGTTCCTGAGCCAGCCTTTGAAGTTTTCCATTTCCCTTGCTGCTTTTTGAATAAGTTCACATCCGTCAACACTTATTTTTTGTCTGATACAATCCTCAAAAAAAAATTCTTTCTTTTTAAAATGTGTATGACTAACAAATCCAAATGTTATCCCTCTGAATCAAACACACTTATTTTCCTCCCGTGAAATACACAACTTTAAAAAATGGCTGCCGCTTACATTTAACATTTACATTTAACAAAGCCAGGTCTAATATAAATTCGCAGTAAGTAACGGAAATATGGATGGATGGCTGAACTTTTTCTCCTACAAATATTGTTTTTTTATTAAAACAAGCCATCATTCATATTTTTTAATTAAATGAATTATATCACCGTCATTAAACGTTGATTGTCGAACTAATTTTTCAGCTAAAACTTCTTGAATTAAATGAGAAATTCCGACTAAATGGGGCTCTCAATGGGGAAAATAGATTTTGATATTAACGTTAATATTATGGAAATTTCGTTTTAACTTGTTTTTAAGCATAAAATAAAAAGAAAATGTGTTTGTTTGTTGTGTAGGCACACTTACTTCAAGCGATAAAATTGGTTGCAACTTGACAAAATGGCTACCGAGTCATGAATATTTACAACACCCGCACGTATTTTCATCAGGTAAGTGGGTTTGTATGTTATTCTGAAATTCTTTAATATTCCTACCTTAAAGCAATGATAAAGGTACACTCGGTTTTAGGTCTCAGCTTCAAAACTTCTAATATTACGAAGTTATTGAAGATATATTGTCAATTACTTCGTAATATCAGAAGTTTTGAAGCTGAGACCTTAATTCGAGTGATATTATCATTGCTTTAAGGAAGTGGCACATTAAAGAAATTCAAAATAGCATACAAAAACAACCCACTTACCTTAGGAAAATACTTGCGAGTGTTGTAAATATTCATGACTCGGCAGCCATTTTGTCAAGTTTGCAACCGATTTTCTCGCTTGAACCAAGTGTGCAAGCACTTCACGTACTGCACCTTGAATTGGATATCTACATTCATATCGACTTGCAAGTAGATAATAATTTTATGGAATTTACCGACTATAGGGTAATATTCTTAATGCAGAGTGTCTGGACAAAATTGCTGGGCAATACAAATTAATTTTATATCAACTATACATAAAGAAGAAAAAAATACCTTGAATATTCTGGTGGATTGTAGACACGACGTGACGAGCAGTCATTATATATCTTGAGCCAACTCTAAATCCTGTTGCCGTGCCGTTCGGGGGAAACCGTATTTGACAAACACTGTGCGACCACTCTTCCCACTCTTTGATAATATATATGAATCGTCTGCCGTTACTATCTCCTCTGCAATCAATAAAGTTTCCTGCAGGCATTGAGCATCGCTTGGGTCCAACAGACGGAGTGATAGGAGTGTAGTTACTTTTAAATATTTGTCTACGATTTCCAATATCTAAGAGAATGAAACAAGACATAAAAATCACTACATTTCCTTATTGTGACATTCGAAACACCACGCCGTTTGTTAAATGTCTATATCCTAAATTTTTCCTGAAAAAGTTGCGGTCACAGCTTTGCAGTTATTCTAATCAAATACTTGGAATTCACTGAATTTAGTTCATTCCGATCGGTAAAAATGATTCCAGTTTTAGAAATTTGCATTGGTGCAGATTTTGTTATAGAGCTGTTTATCTTATCTACTTTGATTAGCAAATCAAGCGACCTTGGGATAAGGTCAGGTTTATAATTTTAGTCCAGATTCGGCAGTGATCAACCAGGTCATGTAGCTCATCATGAACACCACCGCTTGCAATTTCTGACAAGAAAAGCCTTTTTTATTACTTTTTTAAGAGTATGTAAACCCTTAAAGACTCTTTAAGCAAGAATAAATCATGCTCTTGCCAGGAAGGAACTAAAACTTATTGACATAACAAAAAGTTCAAATAATGTTTGTCTCGTATCAAATTTGAAAATGAAAATTCTATGACAAGATTTTATGCATTTTTTTGGCTTCTTCAGTCTATTTTTTAGAAAGGAAGAGAAACCAGATCTTCTCAGGTTTAGTTCAAATTGTAAGAAAACAATGCATTATCATGCATACAACAATAAGGGATAGGTAAAACCAAAATGATGTTGATCATGCGCACTTGTCCTCGGGTTTTCTGAGTACTGTAAGAAAAACGTTAACACAGTAAAAACGAAATCTAATTTACAAAAGTGGTGTACTCCTTACCATTGTTATATTCTCTTTTTTGATCAGGTGCTTTTGTAATTTTGTCGGTTAAGAATATGCCATTATTCCCAAGTCTCCACTTGCATTTGAAAAGACTGTCCGGTTCACTATGTTGATTGCTTGACGTAGTAGTATTTGCCCATCTCGATGAGTTTTCTGAACCGACATGAGCTCCATCAATGCCTTCATCTAATGAGAAGATACAAAATTTTAGATTATTTTTTTAATATATCTTTAAAATTTAAAACGTATACCAGTATACCATACAAGATATCTAGCTTAAGTTTACATCGCTTGATTATTTTAGACAGTAACTTAAGAATGTTGTATAGGAAAGATACTTTTATGAACCAAATTTACTGAGGAGTACTATGATTTTGTTCAGAAGGCTGACATTTTGAATACTTCAGGGAGGAACTAAATGTTCTTTAAATAGCAAACCATTACATTAAAGTGATCCTAGAAAGTGAGTTTTAATATAAAGCTTGTAAAGATTACGGAAGACGCAAAAGAATGTTAATAAGAAGTTTGGGCTAAGTAAGACAAGAAATCATACATTATTCCAAAGTAGTTATGATAGATACTTTAATACAGTATTTTATTATTAGGTTCTATTTTTGTTTGTTCACTGCGAGTTCACCTATTAGTCTGACCTCTCAGTTCTGTATGACCATATTGAGCATTCCGTCCATGTCGACCACTGTGTCCATGTCGACCACTGTGTCCATGTCGACCACTGTGTCCATTTTGACCATTGTGTCCATTTTGACTATTGTGCCCATTTTGACCATTGTGTCCATTTGGATCATTATGTTGATTTTGAGCATTGGATCCATGTCCAATATTTTCTGTGGATGCATCATTGTTCTTGATCTTCTTACATTTACAACAAATGCTGCCCATCTACAATTATAGTAAATAACACATTTGGCTTTTGTTTTATTCGCTTTTTTATTTTTTCATTTATCTTTTTTTTAACTTTGTTCATTATTTAATTTATCTATAGATCAAGACTTGCAAGTTAAAATTCCATTAACCGTTTCATCTTGTTGACAAGAACTCGGACTAAAAATATCCTAAATAGAAAACTATTACATACTGCTTTACAATTCATTTTGATAGATGTACAACAATAAACGGTACATTCGGCCGAGTTTTAATTCGTGCCAATGAAAACAAAAGTTGAAAATGCGAGACGATATTTTGGAGTTCGTTATAAAAGGGAAATTTTCTGTACTTTTAACTAAATTGGTACTTAGAAATGAGTTCCTTATAACCGTGTTCGCTGTTACCATATATTTTTATATTAAATAAAGAAGGGCAAAATTCGGACCAAAATAAATTGTTCCTTATAACCGGAAGTTCGCTATAACCGTGTTCGCTATAAATGAAGTTTACTGTATTCCGTATCGCATTATTTCACCTCGCTTAAATAAACTTTATTCATACAAAGGCAATATTCCCATCAGTACACTGTAATAATACAATCAGCAGTTACATAACATCAATGACATGATATAGCATGGTTTACATAAAATAGGTCTATTAAAAAGTCAATTCTTATCCATCATAACATATCTAGTATGTGATGCATATAAAATGTATATGCTAACATCAACGACATGATATAAGCATGATACCGGTATACATGAAATAGTTATATTACAAAGTCGATTCTTATTAAAGAAGTATCGTAGCGCTATACGCTCAACCCTTTGGTATTTATGCTTTCTATAAAACCTTAAAACAACTAATGACCAATGAAACAATCAAGTTCATTTCAAAATTAAATTCGAGGTCTTTAAATGCCCTTGAAAGTACCATCAAATAAAAAGAGGCCGTCACAATGCTAAAAATGATCTCCTTACCCCAAGTGTTAGGTAAATACTTTAAAATTGTTTCAAAGTTTAGTTTTTTGTTCAATAAAAACAAACGTAGATAACAACTAGAGATCATTATTTCTAATTGTGTGTGCTTAATTATGTATGCTATGCTAACGTATTATGCACTAGTTCTGCTTCATTATACTAAGATTCCCACCTTTAGACGCAGTTTTCATTGGTGATAATCCTAAACAAATGACAATATTAAACCTGATCTTTCAAACATATCAGTTAGTAGTTTAGTCATTGTTCAATTGTATTGACTTGTTGCGGTGCCAAAATGCTACTTTTGTTTTACAAATAACGTTATTGATCTATTTATTTAGCACCCTGTTTAAAACGGTGTCCTATTTCAATTTAAAAATACCCTAGTAATTTTACTATGAATTATTAAAGTTAAGTTAGCACTTTTTAAATCACTTTATTTAACGTTACCATATTTACGTTAGTTTTGTTTTACAAATAATGTTACTGATCTATTTATTCAACATCCTGTTAAAAAAGAAGTACTATTTCAATTGGGAAATACCCGAGTAATTTTACTATCAATTATTACAGTTAAGTAAGCACTATTTAAATAATTTTATTTAACGTAATCATATTTATGATAAGTTAACCGTACTTGGTTATGTTATATCGAATTCACACTGTCAAATATATACAAGTTAAAATACAAGTAATTGTGAAAGCATTTGAGCAATAACCAAATCCAGCGGCAAATGAAACATAGCGAAGGAAAAACAAAAACGCCTCGTGTTAAATATGAACAATAAGTAATATATAAGCTAGAATAAGACTGAATAAGAATGTATAATCCGCCTATATCATATAACCTAGCTAGAATGCTACAAAATAAGCAAAATAACAGACCCACAAGCAATTTCCTTTTGAATATGGTAATAGAAGTAATAAATTCAGCTTTACATGTCACATGGCACTTTACGAATTTATGCATCTTAAAACTGATTCTACTGAAACGTATAGCGACCACCCCTATATGATATATATCAAATGACATTTTTTATAGTATAATAGTATGTTTGTTATATGTAAATATGATTTGAGGAAAGAAATACATATTTAAAAAGATGTAAGTGTATTATTTTTTCATTATGTCAGAAAGTTAAAAGCAGTTTATCTTGCATTATAAGATAAAAAACGTACGATAGATTACGAAAAAATACGTATTATATATGATTTACAACATAACTTGTTTAAATTGCTTCCTTTATATATTGCGTGGGATTGTTCTGTCCTCATTATCAAATATAAACTGTAAAATATGTTATATTATAATAAAAACACCTCAAAATATATATAACTAATACATATAAATGAACAGAAAAAAAACTCACATAAATTTTAATTCAGAAATATTAACAGCAGATTGAGTAAAAAATATATATTCAATATCAAATAACAATTAAAATATTGGTCAAATAGATATCATATGTTAAATAAATTGTCTAAAATTCTGTTTTACTATCATTCAGAGGCGATAGATATTACTAGATACATATTTCAGATCAAGTAAGTTTGTAAAAATTGGTTAGGTATATAATATGTAATAAATAAATTGTCAAAAATTCGGTTTTAACTAACATATAGGGGTGGTCGCTATACGTTTCCGTAGTTTCTATATGCAGGTACGTTATCAGATGTTTATCAAAAACTTACCTAATCAACTATCAGCCCTGTTGCTTGTAAATGTTTATTCCGATACTCAAAAATAATCAAACAATGATGAAACCGTACCTAACCCATTTAGAAAAAAAAACAGACATAAAAGAAAACGGTGCACAATTGTAACTTAGTTTATATTCTTAATATAGATTTAAAAAATCAATAGTTATTAACTTCCTTGTAAATCTAGTTGGCGGAGTTTATTATGATTGACATCACAAAATACTTAGATCCTACTAGATAGAAACATTTCTATTTTTTTTTTCAAAACAGAAATAGGCCTAAGCTTTATCTTTCACTCTCGAATTAGCATGACTTCATTTGTATTTTTTTTAAATTATATCTATATAATTATGACATAGACATGGAATTCCTGTACATTTATTTTTGTTTCGGTATATCTAATAGGATCAGGTAAGAATTATTGTTTATAAATGATATCAATTGCTTATAGATACATGTATTTATGTTGTGCTTGTTACGATAAAGTTTATTACAATTCAAATTTATGGACCCGTGATTAAACTTAAACAATAAATATACAGTATTCTGACATATGTCTTTCCTACGGAAACGTATAGCGACCACCTCTATATGTTAGTTAAAACAGATTTTTTGACAATTTATTTAATACATATTATATACCTAACCAATTTTTACAAACTAACTTGATCTGAAATATGTATCTAGTAATATCTACCGCCTTTGAATGTTAGTAAAACAGAATTTTAGACAATTTATTTAACACATGATATATATTTGACCAATATTTCTATTGTTATTTTATATTGAATGTATATTTTTTACTCAATCTGCTGTTAATATTGCTCAATTAAAATTTATGTGAGTTTTTTTCTGTTCATTTATATGTATTAAGTATATATTTTTGAGGTTTTTTATTACATTTAAAGTTTATATTTGATAATGAGGACAGAAAAATCCCACGCAATATACAAAGGAAGCAATTAAATCAAGTTATGTTGTAAATCATATATAATACGTATTTTTTCGTAATCTATCGTACGTTTTTTATCTTATAATGCAAGATTAACTACTTTTAACTTGCTGACAAAATGAAAAACTAATACACTTACATCTTTTTAAATATGTATTTCTTTCCTCAAATCATATTTACTTATTACAAACATATTATAAAACTATAAAAAATGTCATTTGATATATATCATATAGGGGTGGTCACTATACGTTTCCGTACTTTCCCTATCTTGTCAACCTTAACAATTAGTGCAGGTGTTTATTTTTTTAAACGTCCTTCGGTTATTTATACGGATAGAGAATAAAAGTGTATCCGTAAATGAACAATGTTAAATAGTCAACATTTTAAATATAGACCCCTCTCAAAACATCTCTTTGCTTTTTACAATAAATGTAAAAACTGTGACAACACAAATGTCACTAAAATTTGTACCGATATTAATACTGACTCATTATGAGAGATTTCAAATGAGTATACAATCAAAACAGAGTAATTATTTTCAGTATAGATCTTATTGGCTTAAATTCATGGCAACAAAAACGTAGCATCCAAAGAAAATGTATTTGCCAAACTTTCAGGAATATTTTGCTTGTAGTAAAGGCAGTTAGTGATTGAAATTACAATTGTTTTGTCGAATTATTCTTCTAAAACAATTTCCAAACGCATTATAGGTAATCATTAAAATATATGCATTTATTATACCCCTGCACAACAAAGTTGTAAGGGGGTTATACTGGAATCAGCTTGTCCGTCCGGGCGTCTGGCCGTCGGACTGTTCGTCGGTTTTTCCTTGTCCGCCCAATAAATTAAGATTCCTTTAACCCACATTCTTCATATTTGGCATGGAGGTTAGTCACGATAAGTAGATGACCTCTTTGATTCTGAGAATGCTCTGTGAAGTGTGTATGCTCACATATGACTTGGTTCAGGCCAAATTTAACTGAAATATCTTCTATCTTTTTTCATCGTCTGAGGTTTGCAAAAGTCCAGGTTGAAATCGCCTGTGATGATTATGTCTTTTATACCAGAATCAAAAGCCAGAATTATAGATTCATCAATTTATGATAAGACAGATGCATTAGAATTGGGAGGGCGATAAAATACGCCAAAGAGAAGAGACTTGTTTTTGATACGGACTTCTACCAAAACACAAAATTGATAGGACTTTTACCCAAACACACTCAATACCAATGGGTTCAAGGTCATTGCGACGAGAAGTTGTAAGATATTCTTTTATGTATACTAATATTCCACACCATGTCTATCAACACTACGGTCCTTTCTGAAAGGTGTATGATAATTATAAAAACGGAGTTCATCTGTATATGTAGATTGGTCGAGTCATGTTTCTGTAAAAGCAAGGATGTCAAATTGGTTAAGTTCAGTAATGCGAGTCTTATTTGATATGCTCTGAATATTGTAGTGGACTACTGTAAGATGTGATATTAATGCGTTGTGAGTTTTTGTTATATCAGGGGTGTTAGGTATATCTGCAGGACCTGGATTTTTGTGAACGTCACCTGCCATTGCTAAGAGCATTGCTAACCAAACGATAAGATCAAACCAAGATAGCAATTTACAGCCAGAAGAACGTAATTGATATGGACCAAACAAATCCACTCTCACTCGACAGGAAGAGAGGTCAATATTCATTGTGTGATGTCAGGGCTGAATGTATGTTCGAGTGAGAAAGCTTCGACCTGAAAAAAGACCCAAGAAGTATGACAAGAGAAAGACTTTACCATTGACAGAATAGAGAGAAGAGTTAAAGAGAAGAGTAACTAAAAAGGTTTGCATTTTGTATGTTATAAAAGAGTGATAACATAGGGTTATCCATTATCATAAGACGAAATTCATTGAAGTAGATTATTTTAAGCATATCTGTACAATATGGATTATTTTCATACTGTTTTAATTTGGTAGCTTTGTATGAATTTTTTCATTAGATCTTTTATTTTTCATACTTTGAAGTAGTAAAATAGGTAAAAGTATTTAAGATATAAAAAAAGTTATCTAAATATGTTTAGGTATAACTGATGATATAAGTTGTTACATATATCTTAATTTTGTAAGAGGTATTCTGTATATTTATAGCAAACATGTAAGCATTTAAATTTTGTTATTTAATAATAATGATAATAGTATTTGCATGATGATAATTTCAGTATATTAATACAATTAGGTATAAGTTTTAAAAAAATAATTTTATTTAACTAAATAATTGTCTTATTTATGTTATAAGTTGATACATATTTCCTTAATTTATAAGAGGTATTCTGTAATTTTGATGACAAACATGCAGGCATTTAAATTTTGTTATTTCATAATAATAATAATAATAATAGTAACTGAATGATGATAATTTCATCTAAGAAGTTTGAGAATGTGCATAAACTGACAATTAGCTGGAAGAGCATTTATGAAGACAAGTCAACAAATAAACAGTGATACAGGTAAAAATGATTTCGACTTTCAGATAAGGCAACTATAAAAGAAATTTTAAACTTTCATATCATTTATAGAGTGAGATGCGTGAAGTAATGAATGTACTTTGTTTGGATGCTTTAATGCTTGACTTGCAGCCGTTTTTATATTAAAAAAGACAAAATAGTTTTGATATATCTATCAAAAGCTTAAACAAGATGATATTTGGTTATTTAGATTTTTTTCCTTTTAAGTAAGCATCATAATGTTTAGAACATACTAAAAGGTTAAAACTTCACACATACAAATATGATGGCTGACTTGTGTTAATTGACAAATTTCTTAAAAAACAAGGATTTACATATTAATGCTGCCTGTCAAATAATAGTGAAATTGTTGATAACATTACAGAGGTGTTTTCAATAGAAATCTTTGACAATATGTAATTACTCAACAGAGCAGTTTTGTTGATCAGCAGATAGAAAGAGTCACAGTTTCTAGCAACAAGGCTACACTTAAGAATAATTTGAATTGATACATGTTAAGGCAAAAATTATTAGTTCATATAGTGTCGCAATTCTATTTAAATGACTTACAAACTATGAGAAATTTACCTTCCAAATTTAGGCAGAAAGTAATTATTGTTAACTTTATTTAATTGAAGCAATTTGTTAAACAAGTAAAATATTTCATTCAAAGTGAGGTGTGAAGGTAAGGAAAAAAATATTGTAATATTATATATTTGTAAACATAATAAGATCAAAAATTTGACATATATTTCTTGCATCAAAAACAAGCATGCTATCTCTGATAGTCATTCATGCAAGGCTAATATGGTGTTCTATTAAATATAGGATTTTAGCATCTTAGTTCAATAACAAGCTTGTACATATAAACTTGTAAATAAAATTTATGGAAATAATATACTTATGATCATTTCAACTGGGAATTTCAAGAATGTTTATCAATTGACAGAGTAACTTTGATGACTAACATATTGGAGAAAAGTTTTCAAATGTGAGCAAAATAATAATACACTGTCATTTTCATGAAAATTGATTTTAATAAGTCAATCATGAAGACATTGCAATATCATATTAAGGCAAATATTGTACTAAGAAGTTACATTGTCCAAGGTTATAAAGGACAAAGATTCACATACAAAACATATACATATCTGATTAAAGATGATGATATGGCAATAATTTTGTTTATTTGTTTTTTTAGCGAAAATTAATACTATGTAATCACTCAGAGAGCAGTTTTGTTGACTAGCAAAGGGAAGATTGACAATTTTTAACAACATGGCGGCAAGTAAGTAAAAATTGAATAAGTACATATTAGGACAAAAGGTATGATTGCAATTTCAGTTTAATGACTTATCAAGTATGAGGAAATTACCTTCCACCTTTAGACAACACAAAGTTTCATGTTAACTTTATGTGATTGAAAAACATATATTGAAAAGTAAAATTATGTGCTACATATATTAAGATGTTGATTTTTTCTTACAATATAGATGTAGGTAAAATATTTTGATAAGTATATTATATAGTATGTTTTGACATTTGCAGAAGCACACAAAATTTGAAGAATATTCCTTACATCAAAAAAACTGCATCTTTTATGTAAAATATGATAAACAAGATCAACAAGGAAAGGCGGCGTTCAATGAACGCAACTACCACCCGACCCAGCAACAAGAGCCAGTGGCAAAGAGTCCAGGAGGACCCCCAAACAAAAACAGGACAGGGCACAAGGGCACGGGCAGACCAACCACCAAAACCACAAATAATTAGTTTCTGATAAGGAACTAAAAAAAAACAAATAAATGATTGAAATATATGCGATAAAGTCAAAGGGCACAGGGGAAAGGGACAGGAGACCCGGGGAAGGGAGGGAATAAATAAAATAAGTAAAACTAGGGGCAAAGGGGAAGATGCTCACCGTAGATGAGAAAATAACAAGGGACACAAGTGTCACCAAAACAGTATGAAACAACATAGACATACATCTGAGGAACACAGAGGGGCGCCGCCTTGGAACGGTCAGCAGCATAAATACTGCTGGGGAGTTTAAACCAAACCTCGCTCTTAGCCCCACCATGTTTCTATAAACAAGACAGTGTAAATAAAATGAATCCCCGCCAAGTGAAATTCTAACAGTTGTTATGGTTACAAAAGGTTAAATAAGTAAAACACCAAAATGATCATGTAGAAACATATAAAAGTAAACCCAATGACCATAACAAAAGCACTCAATGTCTTAAAGACAGAGTAACAAGGAGATCGCCTACAAGGGCCCGACGAAGCAAGACAGAAGACGAACAGAAGACGAACATTAAGGCAATTCAGGCAATTCAGCCCTAAAGGGCTTTAAGAACTGTCTATCATAGAGTCTCCCACTTGGTCCATCAGATGTGATCAAAAGAGGAAAGCGCAGCGTCCAACTGTAAATGGGTTGAACGCTAAGCATGCTGTATGTCTTAAAATAGCGGGGCCATAACCCATTTTAATAAAACGTTTAATAATTTTAGTAAACACAAGAGAAAAATTACAATGACCCAAGATCTTACGAAGTTTGTAAACAACATCCCCGTAAAAACCAGGCTGGTAAATCCCTTGTCGCAGAAGTGTTTTTTGATCACTATTGAATTTTGAAATTAAATCAAAGTTACGATTGTAAAATTTTGTAAAATATTTACATAATTTATAATAGCGGTAGCCCTGTTTGTGTAGCTTACTGGTAATGAAAATATTTCGCTGGTTAATATCCTTCACGTTGCTACAAGCCCTAGCGAATATAATTAACTGAGATTAATAAACCCCGTAAGATGTTGCATGCGGTACGTCTCCAGCCAAATAAGGATAATTTACTATACTAAAATCAAAGTCATCTCTTTTATCATAGATTTTCGTGTGAATAGAATTGTTTTTGATAGTGATATGAAGATCCAAAAATGATGTAGTTAAATTTCAAGAATTTGTTTTATTAAGTTTTAGCTTAGTAGGATAAATATTAGACACCATTTGATCAAAATAAGAATTATCTAAATTAAAAATGTCATCAAGGTATCTGGAAGTGTTATTAAATGCTGATATAACATCTTGTTGTGTGTTTGCTGAGAGACTCAACATAAAATCTATTTCATAGCAATATAAAAACAAATCGGCGACCAGGGGTGCACAATTAGTACCCATAGGAATTCCTATGATTTGTTTGAATAGGGTATAACCAAACCTGACATGAATATTGTCTAAAAGAAAAGAGAGTGCTCTACAAACTTCGTCACAGGTCCACATAGTATACTGTTTTACAAAACAGTTTGTAAAGAAGGCTTTTTGAGAGTTACATGCAAGAAATGTAACTTTTTCCCATGCAAAGGTTTTCTGAATAAAGGAAATTAGTTTATCATTAATTAAATTATGTGGCAGTGTAGTAGAAAAATCGTATGTACTGACAGTTGAAGCTTGATAGTTCTTAATTTTCAATTTATCCAGAATTTCACCGGAATTCTAAATGAACCAAAATATATGTTTGCCGATATTTTCGTACACTTTATCGCAGTATCTAATTACATGTGTTTTAATGTAAGGCTTATATGGTATTCTATGATTAAAGGTTTTAAACATCTTAGTTCAAGGACAAGCTTATACATATAAACTTATAAAAAATATTGTAATAATGTATTAATAATTATTTCACTGTGAATTTTAAGACTATTTATCAACTGACAGAGTGACTTAGATGATCAACATATGACAGAGCAGCTTAATGATCATCAGAAGAGAAGAGTGACAGTTTCAATCAACAAAGCTACAACAAGTAAGAATAAATTAAACTAACAAATATTAGGGCATAAGGTATAAATAGTTTTCATAAATTTCATTACCAAGAATCATTTTAACAATCAAGCCAAGTGTAATCTACATTTGATAATATGGCAATACCATGGGGTGATTTTTACTGAAAGTTTAATTGTACTGTTAAATGGGAAATTTTAGTTCGATGTATATTATGAACTGACACTAGTGGACAAAATATCATAGTAATGCTTTAAGATACACCTAAATTGTGCATAAAAATAGGTTAGGGCTACTTGCTATAAGTGTACTAAGAAGGATATTTTATGCATCAAATACAAGTATGTAACATTTTAGCATTATCATCATCTAAGACAATTATGAACATTTTAACCTTATCATCATCAAAGACAATTATGAACATTTTAAACATCATCATCTGATTGTTATTTTAGCTAAAGAACGAAACTTCTAAAAACAATCTAGAAGACTTACCTAATCAATATACGCCTTATTGCTTGTAAACGTTTAATTATTCCGATAAAACAATGATATAACGTTATCTAAGTCGTTATGTAAAATATTTTTAAAAAAAAAACACGAACGATAGTAACCTTATTTATTTTCCTAAAATAGATTTTTAAAAATCTAGAGCGTAACTAACTTCCTTGTACTCAAACCATATATCAAAGGTAACACTATACAGTAGGCGGAGTTTATTATCATATTATGACATCACAAAATAATGGGTTTTCATTTGTAATTTTTTCTAATTTATTTATATCTATAAAAAATTTACATTGACATGGAATTACTGTAGTTTCGTTTTCGTTTAGGTAAGAATTATTGCTTTATAATTGATATCAATTTATAATAGATATTTATTTTGTGATTGTTTACATAGACACGTTATGATGTATTTTATAACAATTAATATTTATAACAATAAATATACAGTCATTTGATACCGTTGCCCGACTTATGTCTTTCCCTATCTAGTCAACCCTAACCATTTGTGTAGGTGTTTAATTTTAAACGTCCTTCGATTCTGTAAACGGATAGAGACGTAAATAAACATTGATAGTAAACGTTCCTTTGAATAGTTAAAAAGTCATCATTTTAAATATAGTCCCCTCTGAAACAAACTAAAGGTAAATCGTTTTACTTTTTACAACAAATGTAAAAACTGAGACCCCACAAATATCACTAAATTTGTTTATCGATATCAATACTGACCCATTATGAGTGGCAATGCCTTATGGTATTTCAAATAAGGATACAATCATAGACGCTTGGGGGTCAGATCCTGTCCCCCAACGTGATACGCCCCTGTAAACACTCTACCAAAACTATTTTAATATTTAAACACGAATGGTACATCTATTACAACGATAAAAATGGTTTTCAAACAATTTTTACATATATGAAAAAATACCGTATACCATCAAGTCTCGATAAAGTAAAGATTGCAGACTCCAAAATGTAAACACGATAACCCTTGTATAATAGAACCTTTATAAATCATTATTAAATGAACCTTACCGTGACTTTTCCGGTGTAAATCAATAGAAAATAGAATTATCTCCTAGAATTATCTCCATTATATCCTCATGTCCAAATTCAAATATTTAAATTGTACATTATATAGAATTAAAAAAAACACTTGGGGAAACAACACACTGTGCATCTTGGTACAAATAAATGTCTTTAAAACGAGCGTTTGCAGACAGCTGATACGCGGGTAACCTAATACGCGGGACATGAGAATATAATGCTCGAGTAGATATCTAGTCGAAAGCATGTACACCGTTTGGATACCGGCTTGACAAGCGCTCCACGCAGAGCCGGGATCAGGTCTCGTATTGGTTGGACAGAACGCAAAATTTACTTTCGGTTTTAATTAAATGTTGATTTTTATATAACAATGAGATGTATAAATGTTTATTCTGATTGCATCTAGGAGATAATTCTATTTTCTATTGATTTACACCGGAAAAGTCACGGTAAGGTTCATTTAATAATGATTTATAAAGGTTCTATTATACAAGGGTTATCGTGTTTACATTTTGGAGTCTGCAATCTTTACTTTATTCCAGACCGCAGGGTATTGGTACGCGCATGGAAGAGCACGTGACCTGTTTTCGCTACATGGAGGAGCATGTGATCTGTAAACCGTACACGATTGGTTAATTGACCTTTTCGAAAACCTGGCTAAATACCGTTTGTCGGTACGTTATGGAATTACCTCTAGGGAATTAGTCAGAATTACACCTAATTAAGAACAAAAAACTATTACGTGATATTTCAAATTTTCTATAATTATTTTACCGTTTAAGGAGGGAAAAACTTGAATGATGTATTTGAAAATTATCATTGTATCTCATATTTTACAAACAATAAATTGTTTATACTGAAAATCTACAAAATTAAAATATTCGTAGTGGCATCTGTCATAATAAATAGAGATATTTTCTGCGTAAACTTGTGTGTTTACTTTATTTTATTTTTTTTGCTTGGAATTATTCATAAAATGGTAGGCTTATTTAATCATTTTCTTAAAAAGAAATACATGTAATGTTCGACCTTCTCCGGTCATCAACGGTCACCAGTCTTTTATTTTGATCGATTATTGTAAACTATATTCCTGATACAAACGTTTATTTATTCCCCTCTCCCAAAACAATGCTGAAAATAGTAAAATGAACTATCTTTATATCATTCCCCGCAGGAAACCATTTTACTTGTTGAGACTTGGTGGCATACGGTATTTTTCATACATGTATATGTAAAAATTGTTTGAAATCCATTTTTATCGTTGTAATAGATGTACCATTCGTGTTTAAATATTAAAATAGTTTTGGTAGAGTGTTTACAGGGGCGTATCACGTTGGGGGGGGAGGATCTGACCCCCAAGCGTCTGTGGATACAATCAAAACCACAGGGGTCCCACACAGTGTACTGCTTGATGGTGACCATCATAAAGGGAATCAGAATAGAGTTAGTGTTTATCATTTGTGGATTGAATAAGCTATGCAACGCAGTATACTTTGTGGAAATGTTTTATTTAATTAGAGGAAAATCTCGCATGAATTTGTGGGTGATCGAAAATTCACTATTTACCGAGTAATTAATGCCCCTTGTCTATATTTACATATTATAAGTTTATGACTTAAATCTCATTTTAAGGTCACCATCAAGCAGTATATACCATCCAAACACTGTGTGAGGTCCCCTGTGATCAAAACAGAGTAATTATTTTCAGTATAGATCTTATTGGCTTAAATTCATGGCATTCAAAGAAAATGTATTTGCCAAACTTTCAGGAATACTTTGCTTGCAAAAAAGGCATTAAGTGGTGGAAATAACAATAATTGTTTTGTCAAATGAGATGGTTCCAATTTCAAATTTAAGTTGTTTAATTGGAATGAACGTGTCATTTGATATGATCCCGCTAAATCAGCATGGCATTAAAGATTTAAAAACATAATTCCAGCTAATAAATATGTAAGTGTTTAACTCAGCATTTATTCCATTAACAGTCGGGCATACTTCCTGATCGGGAAACAAGGGAATAATTCCCCCTTATACCCCCGATCGGAAAGTGTTTTTTTTTTAATCTTTTTTTCGTAGTTCTGGCAAAATGGCTGGTGCATAACAGTTTTCTACCCACTTCAATATGAATATCACCCTTTAGTGCAGAAAAGGTACATCTAAATTCCTATCGATTCTGTATATTTCCTTATATGACATTAGCGCTGATTTGTTCCATGAAGCATACTCAAAACAGTTAAAGTGAACCTGTGCATTTACAAATACAGTATCACTTTATTATTACACGGATCCATTATGATATTGCTGAACAAAGCAACCTTTCGTATTTTGAACAATTAGGGGTCTAATACTACTTGGAAGATGGGGAATCTGTTTAGTAGATGTGTGCACACTGAAGGTACAGCTCAACATCAAAATACATATGAAAGGAACAGCATTGGAAAAGACGACAGTAAACGTATGTAAATATTTCTTTATAACTATTAGAAAACTCCCAGTTTTAAGGTATCGTTAACATTAAAACTAAAAGTTTGTCACATTTGTCCATGTTGACAACGTTTTATCCCGTCCTATTATTGGAGACGCCCGAATATGCAAAAATTATTGGAATTGTTAAATACAGATAAAGAAAAATTAACTCGAAAACTTGCAAATTTTGTATCTAGAGCTTTTCAGATTAGGAGAGAAATTATATATAGTTCGTAAGCAGAGTTAAATAGTTATATAGATTTATAGTTATTTATAGTTAGTATACAGATATTGTGTATGTTTCTTGATATGTGTATGTTTCTTGATATGTGTATGTTTCTTGATTTGTGTATGTTTTCTTGATATGTAAAACAGGTAAAATTGATAAAGTATTAATGTATTAAAGATACACTAAAGTGATATAAATTACATAAGTTGACTTTGTGTTTTTAATATTGACAAGGTCAACTTTATCATACAAGTTAGGTACTGTATCTTACTTATACACAATCATTCTTTTTGCTTTATATCTTGATTGTACCTGGATTGATATCAAATGTGTAAACAAACTTTTATTTCGTGTGAATGTAAAAGTAATATGTTGATCTTGTGTTTCGTTTCGACAAGATCAAGATATTATTATTGACAAGAATCCCTCACTTATTTTTGATGAAATATCTTTTGAGAGTTAAGTATATAGTATAGGTGCAGTTGCGTGTATTCATAGTAGTTATTTTTTCATGTAATGGGGTGAGTTTGTTATACTATATATTGCATGTTATTATCAAATGCTTATATAATTTAGACTAAATGTGCTTATAGAATAGAGTTTCGATTTTCATTTTGTGCAATGTGAAATTTCACATGGGTATATGTTACATTTTCCTCGAAATTAACATTTTATGCGGTACAGTATGATATAATTTTCGATTGAAAGAACCGTAGATGTCTTGTTATAAAATATCTGAAAAAATTCTCATAGTAAAATTAAAGTTATACCCAAGTGGAATTTGGTAAGAATATCTGATGTCATACTAATTAGGAAGACATTTAATTATTTGTAAACCTTCTCCGCTGTTTAAATTGTTTTGTACATTTATGCTATATACTGTCTTGCCATATTAAAATGCATTGTATATCCTCATGGGCTATATAGCCTTATGGAATATTGAAAATAAACTTATCAAACTTATCATGTTACCGAGATGCTATGACCGAGATATAAAATTCATTTAAACATCTTAATGGACTTGTTCCATAACAGTGTATTTCAAATTAAATTTCAAAACGAGCATTCACCATATCATATATTATATCAGTGCGCCAAACTCTAAAATTACACTTTTATTTATCCATCAAATTACATTTCATTACACTTAAATTTTACTTATTTTATCCGTCAAATAGCGCTACATGGCTACATTTAACCGTAAAATATATATAATACTTTGTAACTTTAAAACTGTATTTATCCATCAGTTTACAATATTTTGTACATTGCAGGTATTTACACTCACATTTATCCATATTATTTCAGCAAGAAAATCAAAACATGTACGAAACGACAGCAGAGAAAACGTTACTACTTCTACCAGCGTAGAAATAAAGAACTTCAGTCTTTCTATCGGGGAAAACGCACAAAATGTAACGATCAACCACCTCAGCGGAGGTAAACTATCAAAGAAGTCTAAAACAAAACAATCTACGAATGGTAAGGAGTATAAAACACTGCGAATAAAGTATGTGTGTTTTCGACGTATATTTAATCTTATAAGTCACTGGAAATTACATTCGCTACGGATACCTACTTTACAAAATACCATAAAGCTTTACCATTTATTATCCTATTTTCGAAATTTAAAGTTTATTTTGAAGAAAAATACTTGTTTAATTCAAATATCTAATTCATTTTTGAAAGGTACACTTTATCTGTCCGCAACGACGATTAAAAAATTAACTTTACGAAATCCGCGGTAAATTTACATTTTTATATAAAAAGCAGGTATTTGAAATTTATTATTATGGTAACATAATAAATTCAATTTCAAAATAAAAAGAAAAAAGCCGATGTAAGTTATTCACAGAAGATCAAATATGCAATGTTTAAGATTTATTGGGTTTTGTAGTCAAATTTATTAACGCACAATTGTTTTACGGGTAATGTATTGCGGGCTTTACAATTCGCTAAACACGTGAAGAAAATTTATTCATTTTTTAGTACAAAATATTGCCGAAATTTTAATATTGCCATATTCATAGAATATTTGAATTTTATTCATCATTTATATCATTATTATTTTTCAAAAGTCGGTGCAGTGAAGTAGACAATCATCAAGTACTCTCGTGTGGCTTTCTCGATTCCGGCATTTTTAATGTCACTCGTATATTTTTTATTATTCTTTTTTTTTGAATGCATGTAGAAAGAAATTTCTGATATTTTTAATGTAACGCTAGAAAAACAAAGAACATCTTTACAGTTTGAGTCAGTATTATGCGAAATAAAAGTAACTAAAAAGTAAAAGTAAATATAACTTTTGATTATTTTTTTTACACATCGCTTAAATTTCTTTGAAGTTTAATTACTTTTGAAGGGGGTTAATTACCAGGTAACAAGTGATAATTGAAAAACCTTATTTTCAAACTTTCATTAACCAGGTTACATGTGATAATTGCAACACTCAATCTCCAAAAATAGAATTTGAATGTATATTTTGTATGTGCGCGGTCTTTAACTACAGTCCATGGTATCTGTGATAAGAAAATGATTCTGAAGAGGATATATATAAATACAATGTAAATCTATTTTCTTTATTAACATTTATAAATGAAATAGAAAATATACAACTAAATTTGTATAGCCCCTTCTTTGTAAAAATAATGAAAATAAACATATGACAAATAAATCATTTGACGTGAATTGTAAAGGATAACTATGAAAAAATATGTTTCAAAATAAAAAAAAATATAGAAAACAGCTGTTCTGTATGCCAATAAAAGTTTCTTCCTTGCCAATCTAATGAATTCATCTATATAAGAACGCTTGTCTAGAATAATCTGAAATATATTTAATACACTAATTAGTAGAATATTTACTATATTTATACTAATATACAGGTAATCAAATAAAAAATGTACAAATCATTTGGAAATAATTCACAGAAATAAAGACAAATTTCAAACATGATTTTCTTAAACAGTTTTTAAGCAAACAAGAAACATTTTTTGAGATGCAACCATTTAACCATGTGAAAATAATTATCTTTATCTGAATCGATGTAATAATTTGTGATTGAAGTTAAATGGCGTCAAAGTGTAGAGAGTATGTCTTTACCAATAGGCCAATAATTTTTAGATTAGCTACTTTTTTAACTCAGCGTTCTATCGGCATATTTTCATATATTTATTCTTTAACGGCAAAACATAATACTGTATCAATACATTCATATGTTTATATTTTTTCAAAATGCTGCAATAACACCACATACTCTTGTGAAAATCTGTCATATTTCGCTCTCCGCGCGTTCCGCCATCTCTCATTCTGTCCACCTTTATCCGATGTGCGATTCTGCGCATGCGCGCGACGAGACTTTAAGCTAAACGAAAGTGTCCGATCCTTGTAATATAAATCCGTGCCTTAACCCACGAGTTATACCTAAAATGTATCACAACAGATAATGCAATTATCATAATATTCTTAATACACAATTTGTGTAATAAATAAATTTCAGCCATAAATTTATGCAACACATGCGTTTATTTTGAATTGTGTTTTGCAGAGAAAACGAGGCCTTTTGAGAGTTATTATACAGAGTCGAGTGCAAGGGAAGAAGAACGTCGTCAGTTTACATCACCATGGGGCCAGGATCCAGCACAGCCTCCCGGTGGTAATTTCATAGATACACGAGAATTACACATTAAGGAATACGTGTTCGAGTCAGGTGTAAGGAACGATGCTGCACGTTGGGTTTGCATGATTTGCTTCCCAGGTGGTAATGGTACCGGGTTTCGTGTTGGACCTAGACATATCATGACTGCCAATCATGTTGTGAAACATATTTTAGGCACAGGTATTGAATGTTCACATTAATTTGTTTAAAATATACAGCTTTTGTTGTTTAATTGTCAGTATGCCAAAAATGAAATTTTATCAACACTGCAATTATAATTCCTCGCGCCTGCTCATCAAGTTTTGCAGCTACCAATATATACAGCCGTACTTTTATAGTCTGGAAAAGCACTTTTTATAAAATATATGACAATATCATTATACTATTATTGCAATATTCTAAACAGAAACTAGAACCACATGAAAGGGTGACCCTTGAGCCAGATATTCCGATCTGACAGCTGGTGTAATTATATTATAATCAGATTTGTAAAGCATGATACAATTGTTTAAACGTTTTTTTAATGGAAGTGTTTCAATGAAGTGAATAGATTATACTTATTCTAGAACATTATGTTTGATCAATGTGAAATAATTCGTTGTTATCGGTAAAATAATAAATACAAGAAATTAACCTAAGTATTAGATATTGAAACAAATTCTTTTGATTTATATATTTTAGGCTATCAGCAAGTGGGACATACTCGAGATCCTTTCGCGTCATTACAAAGTCCGGGCGTTCATGCCATTTTCAACTTTACAACTGACGGGCCTGTGTCAGAGAGACAAAAATTTCGTTTTAAAGCGGTTGTACCATTTTATGATGATGCAACTGATTGTGCTGTTCTTGAACTAGAGGACAATTCTATGGGTACTGAAATGCCCCTTTCTTTCACATTCTTCAGCTTACCGAGACTTAATAACAGATTCACTTTTATCGGACACTCGTTGGGAAGTCGTATGGAATTTAACCACGTGGACAGGATAATTGACAACAGTGCTGAAACGCAAAGGGACTTAATTCAAGTAAAACAAAGTAGCTTGCAACATTCTGGCAAAGATTATGAGATGCCTCCTCATAATATTCTGACTAACCCTAATAGATTTCTGTTTCATTGCAAGTTTACAAAGGGGGCGTCCGGATCACCGGGCGTAGTTATATTGCCTGATGGGCGTGTTGTAGTTGTGACAATGCTATTGTGCGGACTTCCGGATTGGTATTATGACCCTGACGTTCAGGACAACGTGAAAAACAGTTGGCCGCAAGAATATTGTGTGGAACAAGGGGTTAATCTAAAATCTGTCTATGAGAAGATGTCTCGCGACAACGCAACGCTTTGTCAACAAATATTCTTTGATCATCTAGATTCTATTCCTAATCCAAATATATAACATTGTCAATTTCCAATTGAACTGTTCTGAATTTGTTTCATTAGACAGAACGCCATAAATATAAATATGATGATCCTCATTTCTATTTCATTTTCATGAATATTTTATGCTGAAAAGTATACCCAGTGTACGTAACATCTTTTCTTTAACATGGTGGATGATCACGTGACTTGTTTACGGTATTTCAACGTCACCGCACCGGAGGGATGCATTATGGGTATAAAATGGTGAACACGCTTTTTTTGAACCGTAAAAGTGAAACTTATTCGAATCGCATTTAACTGGATTTAGACTATGGATTTTATTACATGTTTTGCGGCAGGGGCTACAGCAGGTCCCATGGACCGTACCCAGCACCGTTCTGAGTCTTCACATGGACATAACAGCGAAACACCAAACAAAAGAAGTCACAATTCGACGGGTGGTAGTTCTTTACACAGTTCGCCATATTGCCAACCGGCGACGGCAGGTAATTACCAAAATATGGACATTTCAAATTTAAAACAGTTGCCCTTAGATGATAAAGTAAATGCAATTTTGGAAGGAATGTCGAATTTGGGTTTCTTGAAGCAAAGAATTGATAGTGTAGAATCACAAGTTTATGTAAATTGCGCTACACATGAGGTTACGGATCAGCGATTGAAACTTATGGAGTACAAATCAATAGATGCGGAGGTCCGTCTGCGTGAATGTAACTTAATTATAACAGGGCTCGCAGAAGTCGAAAACGAAGATAATTCCAAAACTGTATAAATTGTTGAAACATTGTTCTCCGAAAAGCTTTCGATTGAATGTGGGATATATATCTATGAAGCTGAGAGACTTATAAGAAACCATATAAATGAGCACAATGAACTCAAACCCAGATACATCCGTGTTACCTTAGGCCACAAAACAGAGGTTGAGCAGATATTAGCAAATTGTTTTAGATTGAAGGATACTAACATTGGTATATCCAGAGACTTTCCCAAAGAGATATCTGATGCAAAGAAAAAACTGTGGCAACAATTTAAATCCGAACGCTCAAAACATGGCAGCAAGTATGTTAAAATCGTATATCCAGCTGCTTTGAAAGTGCGCGGCAAAGTTATCCTGGACATGTTCCCTGATCGGTGGGAAATAATGGGTAAATCACGCCACACCAATATTCAAGATAGGGTGAAAGCAACTGTAGAAGAAAACAACGACAAACTCTGCAATATTATCCAATCACAATTAGCAAACCAAGAGCCTCTTCAACGTACTCTACAGGGATATACAGTCCCAAGACCACCACTTCCCCCTTATGGCTCTCAAACTACTTCAACTGTTCAAGGGGTTGCCGGGCCTCATCAAAATGACATTTCGGTACACTCTTCAAATGGGCAACAGACATAAATCTAAACCGAGCCATTCTAACGAACAAAGTCACGAGACAAATTCAACAAATCCCCCCTTGCCTGGACAACAGAAAACTGCTCCCCATCTTCAGATCCTTAACTCTTCCAAAGAACGCTCGTACTCAGACGTCGTTACACATGGTGATCACGGAATGTCGGCTGCTGTAAGTGCAAACTCTAGTGTTGATTAGCACCTTAAAAGGACAGTATTTCCACGTGTAATAGTGATTTATTGACTGAAAGAACATTTGAGTATTCTAACCAAGATTGTAATGATTATAAGGTATTATCTTCTAAATGTAGTAATAACTTAAGCTCTGAAAATCTTCTTTTAAGTAATAGTTGTAATACAGTTCCCACGTCATACACAATCAATTCTGACGATAATGACAATATGTATGATTCTCACTTAAACTGTTACAGAAATATTGACTATATTTTGTGATTTATGTTTAAACTTACCATCCTCTTCAAATGTAACCAAATGTCAACACTTTATAAATATTGATCTTACTTGTGTGAGCAACTGTGAACCTAAATTACAGCCAAATATTGATTATCTTTGCGAAAACTGTATTAATCACCCTTCTTGTTCTAATTTTAGAAAGTGTGAACATTTTGATAATCAAGAAATACTGCCCCCAACGGATGAAAAAAATTCTAGGAATCCGAATTGTAAAAATTCTATTATGAAACAAGCAACGCGTTCAATTAAAATTGGCAGTTTAAACGTATGCGGTTTAAAACAGAAATGTTATTATCCGGATTTTATTTTGCTCGTACAATCCTTCGATATCTTGGCCGTCCAAGAGACAAAAGTTGACTTTTATGATATCATTGAGATACCTGGCTTTACTTTGTATTCGAAACCCAGGAAAGAAAGGTATATTAGAAAGTCTGGTGGCACCGGTTTTTTCTTGAAAAATGAACTTTTAGATTTTATTGAAATATTAAAATGTGATTCTGAATACATATTTTGGATAAAGGTTTCCCTGAAAAATGACAAATCTTACATAATTGGAACAATGTATATCCCACCTAGGCAGTCAAAAATTTTTAATGAAGACGAAATTTTTAGATTCGAAAATGAGGTCTCAGAGAAAGCAGCTGAATATAACTATTGCATTATACTAGGGGATGCGAACGCTCATTGTGCATGTTTGCCTGATTTTTTATTTTTTGATAGGTCAATTGCAAGAGGGCTTGATCTTGATGAAGATTTTGTTAATGACTTTAACTGTGTAGAAGATTTAAAACGGCTAAATATCCCCCTTCAAAGATTATCGCCCGATTCAAAGGTTGATGCCACGGGCTTAAAATTGATCGAAATTTGTCAAACCTATAATTTTTTTATATTAAACGGACGAATCGGCGACTCAAATAAATTCACTTTTAAAAATGTGTCTACGATTGACTATGCACTTGCAACATACAAATGTTTTCAGTATTTTACTGACTTTCGGATTTTAGAATCAGACCTTCTTTTCTCCGACGGCCATGCAATTTTGGTGCTAGAAATAATTATAGACATTAATAACTTGCCGCTTAAGTCACACGGTATATCCGCTTCCGACTCAGTTTTGAACGCACCACTTAAAAAAAAACCCAAATGGGTTAATGACCTTAAGTCTGAATTTGTTATGAACATCCAATACCCTGAAGTCGATAATATAAAAACCAAACTACAAAATATGCAACATACCCCATCCTCAACAGACATAAACGACATTGCAAATAATATTTCATCTATTTTCCAAAATGCAGCAAAATTAACCTTCTCATCGAAAAACACATTTAAATTTAAAAGAAAACCAAATAGTAAACCCTGGTATGGGTCTCAGTGCCAAAGATTTAGGCGTATGTACAATACCGCTAGAAAGAAGTACAACTTACACAAAAGTCATGAAAACAAACAAAATTTAGATAAGGCAAGTAGGTCATATAAGCAGACTATGAATAAATACATCAGTATACATAAATCACGAAATGAAAAGAAATTTCGTGCTATGCATTTAGGCCAACCAAAACAATACTGGAATCTCCTAAATAGACTCAAAAATAATTCAAAACCCGCCAAACGCCAGACATTGAGACTTTTTACAATCATTTTAAAAATATTAATACTGACGAAAAATTGTCAAACGTCACTGACCCGAACCTAGATTCGAACCCATTACATGTAGAAAATAACAGCCTCGATTCGGAAATAACTGAAGATGAGATCCGCAAAATGATATCAAAATGTAATAATGCCAAAGCAGCTTCCCCACAAGATTATATCTATAACGAATACATAAAAAGTACTAAAGAGTTTATGATACCTATCTATTGCTCCTTTTTTAATAAAATATTTGACTCGGGCGTTATCCCAGATAGCTGGCTTATTGGTTCAATAAAACCAATTTATAAAAAGAAAGGTTCACCGACTGACCCCCAAAACTATCGACCAATCACAATCCTCTCCTGCATGGGCAAATTATTTACAGCAATACTTAACGAGCGAGTGAAAAAATTTCCTTGATACAAACGGCCTTTTGAATGAGGACCAGGCAGGGTTTCGAACCGGTTATTCAACCACTGACCATATTTTCTCTCTAAAATTCCTCATTGATAAATTTAAGTCACAGAAAAAGAAATTATTTGTTTCATTCATTGATTTTTCTTCTGCATTCGATAAAGTTTGGCGGGCGGGATTATGGTGTAAATTACGAAATATAGGAGTACAGGGAAAATTATACCAGATTATATTTAACATGTACCAGAACATAAAATCCTGTGTTTCAAAGGATGACCTAGTTTCAATGTTTTTCGACAGCACGTGCGGCGTAAGGCAAGGCGAAAATCTTTCCCCGATTCTCTTCTCTATTTACTTAAACGATCTGGAACAATCTCTCTCAAGGAATAATGATGGTATTGTCTTAGAATTAAATGATAATGAAATTCAGTTATTTATTAAATTATTTGTACTGCTGTACGCGGACGACACCGCTATAATGAGCGATGATGAGGCTAAATTTCAAAACTTATTAAACGATTTTTATGAATATTGCAATAAATGGAATTAACAATAAATATGAACAAGACTAAAATTATAATATTTGGAACTAATAAACCAGATAGATACAAGTTTTTTTTCAAAGATGAACCTATAGAAATAGTAAAGGAATTTAAATACCTAGGAATTTTGTTCTTTTCGTCTGGAAGTTTTCTTTGCGCTCGAAAATCTATAGCTAGCCAGGCTAAGAAGGCTATGCATCTCCTATACACTAGAATATTTAACCTTGACCTACCAATTGACCTGCAGATTAAATTATTTGACCAGACAATAGTACCCATTCTTACATATAATTGTGAGGTGTGGGGAATAGAAAACCTTGATCTTATAGAAAGGGTTCATACAGAATTTTTGCGAAAAATAACAAAAAGTAAACGAAGCACCCCGCTTTCCTTCCTATATGGAGACTTGGGGAGAGTCCCACTAGAAATTGTAATCAAGTCACGAATTATTCAATTTTGGTGCAAACTCTTAGCAGGAAAAACAGAAAAGATCGCGAGAAAATGCTATGAATATATGCTCCACTCAAATTCAAGTTTTAAGTGGATCGATACTGTTAAATCAATATTAGGTTCAACGGGATATACCTATATTTGGCTTAACCAAAAGACTGTAAACTTAAAAAATATACGTCATTTAGTTAAACATACACTGACAGACCAGTTTATCCAGAAATGGCACGGTCCAATGCTACAATCAGCTAAATGTTCAAATTATAAGTTGTTTAAAAGAGAATTAAAACTTGAAAACTACTTTAAAATCTTACCCCTAAATCTTCGTTTAAATCTATTCCATTAAAGATCAGGAAATAACAGGCTCCCTATTGAAACTGGGTCATGGCCAACTCCAAAAATTCCGTACGATCAAAGGAAATGTCCTTTTTGCACACAGTGCGATATTGGTGATATTTTTCACTATATCCTCCGCTGTCCACTTTTTGATAGTGAAAGAAAGCGATATATTAAGCCATATTTCTATAGGCATCCAAACGTGATTAAGTTCGCAGAGTTATTTTCCTCAGATTCAGAAACAATCTTGACACCATTAGCCATAATGGCCTGAAAAGTCATAAAATACTTTAATCTGGTCGGGATCCATGGTGTTCGCTTACAAACCCTATTACAAGTAGAGAAACTGTTAACGAGCAGCGTGGATCCTGATCGGGCTGCGCGGGTGCGAGGGCTGGTCTTGGTCCATGCTGGTCGCGGGCCCATTGTGTTGGTTTTGTCGTGACGCGGCTCATTTGTGTTCAGACTGGGTATGTCACGCGGATATAGGTCACAGACTACACGCGCATTAGTCTGTAAATATAAAAATAGGTGCGTTGCCTTACGTAACGCTTCATCGACATAACAAGACAAATTGAGATAATAATAAAAATCGTTCGATGTATTAATTTCGTTTCAATCAACTTTTCTCCGCCTATAAGTTTTTTTTTTTTATTTTATCATTTTTGAATCAATTTGTTATATTTGAATATAATAATTTTCTCACACTTTCTCGTAGCCTGAAGTTATATACAAAAGAAGAAACTTTAAATCAACTTTTCCTTTTCTTTATGAAAGGATCCTCACTTTTCTAAAATGCGATCTTTGCTAGCCTACTTTGTCCTATTTTTTACCCGAATTTAATTGTTTCATAATTTTTGAAATGTATCATGTTGTCACTTTTTGTGAACTGATGAAAAATGAAGATATTTTGACTTTGACTTTGACTTTGTTTACAACTTAAGACAAAAATACGTTGACTGTAACACCGTATATACGGCTTACCTTTAGCTGTTTCTTAAATAATCTGCATATCGCCGTATTTATGTAAATGCTGTGTTTGAGTTGAGGTCTACAGGAATCTGTTTTATGAAGCAAAGTCACATTAAATAAGGAACTTCGTCATTTATACCGAATTTAAGGCAGGTTAGTAAAGCAATCGAAATACGTCAGTCAGGCAACATTCTAAAAAGCCCTTGCTTATTTTAATATATTCTTTTTATTTTGAAGGCATTGCAGAAAACTGTATTATTTTAAAATTAGTAAATGTATATTTCTTGAAACTGATTCCATTAAATATAAAAGTATTTTTTACTTCAGCAAGCTAAAATGACTGCTTTAAAACGCACTTTGTAAAATTAAACTAAGGTAAAGGAGTATGTCAACAGGTCCACGTTCCCTTCTCACTTATTAAATAATTTGTTCAATTCTATTTTTGACTTTTTATTTAATTTAGAAATATGTAGTTGTTTAAAACAAACACATATGTTTATTCTTGACACCAAACATGACTACACTGTACACTTATGTCGCCGTTTGATGGATACAGAAATGCCAGTGATTATCGTATTATTTGTCTTGTTTACACTTGTCAAAGAAAGATGTCACAAGTGTTGAACCTCAGCTATTCCCATTATTGAGTGAATGGCAGCAGTGAAAAAAGAAAGAACAGTGTACAAAGGTTTTTTATTGGATACTGGAGCTGATTTTTATAATCATAGTTACAACCCTTGAATATATATTCCATTTATATTTGTGGTCTGTTATTTCCCAACAGACATTGCTGCGTGTATGGAGCACCCAAGTCTCATCAAATGCTTTTGAAAGTAAGGGAGGGGCAAAATTTCTGCGTGATTTTCTAAAAGTTTACATCCAAATCTCAGAGGGTCTCCGCTCTTGATCCGCGCATAGAACGACAAAACAGCAAATACAATGTGTGAAAAGCAAGAATATTTATATCTGATGTATGCATTTTTTTACGATTTAAAATGTTAGTTTTTCGATAAACTTGCAAGTATGTAAACTACATATATTAGGTTTTTCTATCAAAATAGAGTGAATGTCGTGATCATGCATAAAATTTATTTGACCATTATCACTGTACTTTTTCATATATATCACCGACATATTTTTTTATCTGAAAACTTTTTTTCTTTTGGTTTGGTTTTACGTCGTACCAAAAATAGTATAGGTCATATGGTGACTTTTCAGCTATACTGGTGGAGGAAAACCTCAGGTGTCCTTCCATGCATTATTTTAGACACAAACGGACCCCTGAGTACAACCCCCGAACTTCCGAAAGCTTGCTGACTAGCTTCATATTGTGAATGTAACAATTAAGATTTAATTATAACTAGTATCATTCTTTATAAAAAATGATTTCAAACATTATTTATGAATTGTTTATAAACAAGGTGTACACGTAGTTTAAAGTGACTTATAGGCCCAACGTGGCCGGTTAATATAATATGTTATATGAATTTTTTCCTATATTGTACATAACACAATGTCACTTTAATAAAATTGACTTATTTACTACCTTACCTTACCTCACCTGACATTACCTTTACATTACGGTAAGGTACCTTATCTTACCTTATTCCCTACCTTACCTTACCTTACCATATTTCCTACCTTACCTTACCTTATTCCCAATCTTACCGTTACATCACTTGCCAATTCCTCAAACCTACAGGAAAATATGACAACCTGCAGAAAAACACATGGCATGAATCAGTATGATCAGGAATAACTATTTCAAATCTTTAGAAAAGTCTATAAATGACAAAGATGAAATAAGGTAAATAATGTTTAAGTAAAACATTCTAATATATAAGGGGAGAAATATTGGTGTTATAGATCTGCAGACATTTTCACAAAAAAACTTACGACAATTTTTTATCGTAAGAGAATTTTACGATAAATCTCCTTTTCACAAAAAAATCTTAAGAAAATCTTAAGTGCAAAATCTGTCGTAACATTACGATATGTCTTCCCCTTTCGTAAGTGTAATTTTTTCTCTCTTTAGGGTGTAGCGCCGATATATGTCCAAACGTCGAAAAATGTCCAAACGACGATAAATGTCCAAAAATTGACGATAAATGTCTCAATCGCCGATAAATGTCCAAAACTCCTTTAACGATAAATGTCCAAAAATTAACGAAAAATGTCGCAACAAATTAGGTGCTCATAAATGTCCAAATCGGTTAACGATAAATGTCTTAACTTTTTATATGTAATTTGTAATTTATTGTCTTGGATACTGTAACAGCCTATCCAACTAACCCGTGATTTTACCCTCTGGTTTACCCCCGACGTAAAATGTATCATACATTATTGTGCATGGCCAGTTGCAGATCCGAATGGGGCGTGGGGGGTATGCGCCTTCTTAACTCACCGAAGCAATACGTTTTAGCATTGTTTGTGTTCTTCAATATTTTTGTGCCCCATATAGCGTTGCCATTGTCCGTCCGAGTGTCTAAGTGTCCGTCCCGAAAGTTTGTGAACGGTATAGGGGCGTGGACAGAGTTGCATATTCCTTTACTGTCAAGTGGTCAAAAGTTAAGAAAAAATATGCAACTCTATCTGGCAAACAAAGCAGTTAACCTGTATAAACCATGTGAGCTAATCAAGGGGTTAACTGCTTTGACAGTTAAAATCTGACCTACTGATTCAACAGCGAACAGTGCAGACCTTGACAGGATGACGCATTTGCGTGTCGGGGGATATGGTTCGACAATGGTCGTTATAAGCACATACGCAACACGTGTTAAATGGGTTTTGTGACTTTTCTCTTAAGTGCTGCGAAGACGGTCCTTCTCATGCTACATTGATTTAAGACATTTGTATTTGATTATAACTCATTCGCGCGTGGTGTACTGAACGCCACTGCGGGGCCGCCGCCTTATAAATACAGAGTTTTGAAAGGCTACTTACATGTATCCCTCCAGTGTCGACCCAGATAAGTTTGCACGCAAATGCGTCACAAGATGAGGGTATGCGCTATTAAACACCAGTAATTGGTAGTTAAGGTTTTGTATGTCCCTACAGTGTGGCACTTTCAAGATCAACCTACATGGTTATACATGAATATAATGTATATATTATCAAGTACATGTTCAACTAAATAAGGGGAAGTAACTGCTATATTACCATTTTACAGCTTCTGTTTGGCTATAATTATGTCGTGGGAACAAGATAATTATTTCGTGGGAAGAAGATATTATCTCGTGGGAACAAGATAATTATTTCGTGGGAACAAGATAATATCTCGTGGGAACAAGATAATATCTTGTTGGAACAAGATAATATCTCGTGTGAACAAGATAAATAAAGACACCCATGTGTCACATATGTGCCACCGTAATAGACCGTAAAGCATAATTATCGTTTTTATCAATACAGAGTTATGTAAGAGTTATGTACCACAGAGTGATATAAGAAATATTCCCCGGGAAATATATTCTAGGAGGGTGATATTCGATCAGAACACATTGTAGGCCTATGGGAGTGTTACATTGAAGGATATATTGACGTATGATAATATATAAATAGCATATTGCTGTCGGGGTGATAGAGGATATTGTCAACCCGAGAAGTTGTATATTACCCCGAGGCGCAGCCGAGTGTAATATGCAAGTTCAAGGGTTGGCAATATCCTCTATCACCCTGACAGCCATATGTTATTTATTTTATTATACCGAAAAAACCTTAGGTTCCAAAACATTCATAAGAGAAAATACAGATCAACACTTCAAAATTACAGCGATTTTGATCTGTAAACGCAAAAATGTATTGATAAAAACAAGACAAACAGACAGACATATCGTTATTTCTTCATTAGAAAATAAATAACAACAACAAAATCAAATTATTATAATTATTATTAATGGATGCAAAATTACAATTATTTTTAATCATCTATCTATAAAATTTTCATATGTAGTAATTTTTATACACGTGAACATGTACAAGCTTGTAACGATTTCGCACGAACTTTTCGCTTTCCACGTCGGATTCTTTGCTAAATAAAGATTTTTTTATAAACTATTTAAATTGTATTAGTATGTATATTTTTGCATTATGTTAACTGGTTACTAAGGCATTATCGCTATTGGGCGACTTCGATCACTAACTGTGGTTTCCTTAGTCTAACTAATCACCGCTCGAATTGACTTTGATTTAACTAAAGTGACGTCATTTGGTTCATTCGGTCGAACCACTCAAAAACGGCCATTCCTCTAGTTCAAAGATGGCGGAAAAGGTAATAACACGCGTTGTGTATTCTGATTCTTTTCATATTTAACACCTTATAAAAGATATGACTGAAAGGAATTTAAAAAAAAAGATTTGCAATAAGGTATAAATTAAAAACAACATACAAGATAAACAAAATAGTGACAATACATGTGTAACTTGGCGTAGGCCTACCGATATTCAATCCAGTTTAGATTTCGAACTCGGGCAACTTCGTACTTGTATCCTTAAAAAATTCAGCATAAGAAATGTCCAATCTTTTAAATTAATTTATTCAAGATACATTTATAAACTGTATTACATTATATATAAATCTGTATCATCCTCACAATTTTGGCCTGTTAAAAATAATCTGCTATTACATATTCATACATATGGATACTGAAAACCTACAAATCAAGTGGACTTGCTACATTTGCCACTCAAAATCTCCAGACCACTCTATAGCATCATTAGAGGCTCAAGAACAAGAGCTGTCACAGGAGACAGCGAAGCTCGACTAATAAAATACTGGACGCAGTAAGGAGGACAAAACTATGAAAGAAAAATCCATTATGTATAATTATGTATTAAGTTATAGAAAAAAAATAACATTTGTTAACATTAATTCCAAGATCAAGGGGAATAATTCTAGAAATAGTCATGCTAGAGTTATGGACCTTGTCACACAACATTTGTGTAATGATAAGAAATATATATTTGAAGTTTGAAGTAGATACCTTAAAAAGTAAAGAAGTTATTATATTTCTTAAAGAAAATCCTAAGTTCAAAGACAGATAAATCTGTAAATATTGCTTTAAGAGTTATGAACATTGTCACATAAAATGTAATTGATGATAAGGAATAAGTATTTGAAGTTTGAGGTAGATACCTTTAAAAATAAAAAAGTTATAATAAAAAATAACATTTTTCTAGTAAAAAAATCTAAGTTTATGGAGAGATAATTCTTGCAATATTGGTGCTAGAGTTATGAACCTTGTCACAAAAGATGCGGATGATGATAACGTAAATATATTTGAAGTATGAAGTTGATCCCTTTAGAAATAAATAAGTAACAGTAAAATATAATATTTTTTATGGAAAATTCTAAGTTCAAAGGGAGATAAATCTAAAACTATTGGTGCTACAGTTATGAACCTTGTCAAATAAGATGGGGATGATGATAACGTAAATATATTTGAAGTATGAGGTTGATCCCTTAAGAAATAAAGAAGAAACAGTAAGAAATAGTATTTTTTGAGGAAAATTCTAAGTTCAAGGGGAGATAAATCTGAAAACATTGGTGCTAGAGTTATGAACCTTGTCACATAAGATGGGGATGATGATAAGGTACATATATTTGAAGTATGAGGTTGATCCCTTAAGAAATAAAGAAGTAACAGTAAAAAATAGTATTTTTTAAGGAAAATTCTAAGTTCAAGGGGAGATAAATCTGAAAATATTGGTGCTAGAGTTATGAACCTTGTCACATAAGATGTGGTTGATGATAAGGAACATATATTTGAAGTTTGAAGTTGATACCTTAAGAAATGACAAAGTTATAGTGAAAAATATTTTACTGCACCAAAACTTTAATCTAAAATCTGGACGCAGACGCCGACGCCGACGCCGGGGCGAGTAGGACAGCTCTCCATATACTTCGTATAGTCGAGCCAAAAATCTAAGGAAATAGAAATATTCGTTGACGGAGATTACAGTTACCAGAAGTTCAAATA
>NW_026867366.1:0-29926 GCF_026571515.1 Ruditapes philippinarum | reverse complement strand
AAAGAAACTAACTATACACTCATGTCTGAAACATGACAAGAAAGAAACTAACTATACACTCATGTCTAAAACATGACAAAAAAGGAACTACCTATACATTCATGTCTGAAACATGACAAGAAAAGAATAAAACTGTTCAATCATGTCTGAAACATGACAAGAAAAGAAACTAACTATACATTCATGTCTAAAACATGACAAGAAAGAAACTATCTATACATTCATGTCTGAAACATGACAAGAAAAGAAACTAACTATACATTCATGTCTAAAACATGACAAGAAAGAAACTAACTATACATTCATGTCTAAAACATGACAAGAAAGAAACAAACTATACATTCATGTCTAAAACATGACAAGAAAGAAACTAACTTTACATTAATGTCTGAAACATGACAAGAAAAGAATAAAACTGTTCAATCATGTCTAAAACATGTCAAACAAGAGCCACCGCCGGGCGGGGGCAACGCTAGACTTTTTACTTTTTCTAAAAGCAAACATAGAAAGGCTTGAACATATCTTAACCTTTCCTTTTTATAAATTTAGTTGGTCTGTCTTGTCACATGAATAGAAACACGCAACTCTATGAATAGAAACACGCAATTCTATAAATAGAAACACACAATTCAATAAATAGATAGACGCAATTTCTATAAATAGTAACAAGCCATTCTATAAATAGTAACACACAATTCTATAAATAGTAACACTAGAAACACGCAATTCTATAAATAGTAACACGCAATTCTATAAATAGCACAATTTTATAAATAGCAACACGCAATTCTATAAGTAGTAACACGCAATTCTATAAATAGAAACACGCAATTCTAAAAATAGTAACACGCAATTCTAAAAATAGAAACACGCAATTCTATAAATAGAAACACGCAATTCTAAAAATAAAAACACGCAATTCTATAAATAGTAACACGCAATTCTATAAATAGAAACACACAATTCTAAAAATAGAAACATGCAATTCTATAAATAGAAACACGTAATTCTAAAAATAGTAACACGCAATTCTATATATAGTAACACGCAATTCTATATACAGTAACACGCAATTCTATAAACAGTTACACGCAATTCAATAAATAGTAACATGCAATTCTAAAAAAAATAACATAATAACATGCAATTCTAAAAATAGTAACACGCAATTCTATAAATAGAAACACGCAATTCTAAAATTAGTAACACGCAATTCTAAAAATAGTAACACGCAATTCTATAAATAGAAACACGCAATTCTAAAAATAGTAACACACAATTCTTTAAATAGAAACATGCAATTCTAAAAAAAGAAACATGCAATTCTATAAATAGAAACAATGACAGCAAATATTTCACAGGCTACGTTTCCTTCAACTGATAAACATGACAACAAATATTGCACAGCAAATGTTTCCTTCAAGTGATAAACATGACTGAAAATATTTCACAGACCATGTTTCCTTCAAGTGATAAACATGACTGCAAATATTTCACAGGCTACGTTTCCTTCAAGTGATAAACATGACAACTAATATTTCACTATGACATTTGGACCATGTTACAACTTCTTCTTTAATAGATGGTGAGATTATTGAAACAAAATAACTATGGTATCTCTTGTACAAAGTTTATCAATCGCCTACATTTCGAGGTTTTAAGACTAGTGTATTCCAGGTTGAATATTTATTCCATCTTCAGATAATACTTTGTTCCCTCTTTATCAAGTAGTTTGCTGTGACTTGTAGGCCCAACGTGGCCGGGTGTTGTAAAAAAATATGTATCGTTATTATGTATGTACATAACACAATGTCACTATAATAAAATTTACTTATCTTATCTTATTTTATGAATCACATACATGCCTCCAGATAAGCCAAAGTATTTCAATAAAAGCAAAAATCGGAAAAAAATTACTAAGATTTTAGAAAAGTAAAAAGATTTAAGAATCAAGTAATAATTTACATGCTATATGCGATAAATGACTGATATTTCAGAATTTATAACTATTCATACTGCATATTTTTACCTCTTTTTGGTAATTTATGTGGGTTGCAAGTGCAAGTTGGTTGTAAATTGCTTCCTTCTGGTTATCTCAAAATATTATACATTTAAATAAATTTTCAAAAATTCATGAAAATTAGAATGATTCTGGAGGCATTGCTGCTTTAATCTTCTTTTTTCTTATATTAAGTTATATTAACAAAAATTACAGGACAATACAAATTATTTTTTTGTTTGCGAATCTGTATAATAAAGGAGTAGAGTATTTATCACTAACTGTGAGTGTTACTTCATTCTGAAATTACTATGATAACGGTTTTCTTTAAAAAATATGATGTTTTAATACATTCTCTATTATTTAAATAGACAAAATTATACATATAATCAAGCCTTATATTTACAGACTTATTATGAAATCTAAAAGGGACATTATTCAATTAACTCTCATAACAACTGTTAGGAAAAGGAAGTGAGTTATTTCCCTTTCATTTCATTCAAAACCAAAAGAGGAAGTAAAAATAGCAAATTTCCACTTATTTTGTCAAACGGAAAAAAACAAGTTTTAATTGATTATTTCCATGAAATACTTATAAATCAAGTAAGTTTTAAGCTTTATTTCATGTACACAATTTCACATCTACTTGTATATAGAATGAATTATGTAAGAAACACAGATATATAGATATTCTATATACAATATTTATCTATATTTAGCTCCATGGTAAGAAAGTAGTTCAGGCAATACTTCAGACAGTGTTTTAATTTTTGTGTCTCCCTTTTATAAATCTCAAAAATGAAAATAACTGTTTAAATGAATTATGTATTTCAATTAATTAGTCATTAACATAATTATGTTTCACATTATAATGTTTATTTACAATATGTATGTAGTGTGGTGTCATATAATTCTAAATTTCCACATATCTGGTCAAATGAAAAGAAATATTTTCACTTCATAATTAATTTTCAAGAAATTTAAATAAAAAATTCAAAGTAATTTTAAACTTTTTTTTATATACACAATTTTTGTCATTTGTATTAAAGCCTCCAGAATCATGTTAATTTTCATGAAAATTTTGGAAATGAATTTAAATCGTAAAATATTTCGAGGTGAACAAATATAGCGATGTACATGTTGCAATCGGCATTTACAATCCAAGAAAATTACCAAAAAAGTGGTCAGCATATGCAAAAAATAACCCTACCTGCGTTAGTAACGCAGTAGAAGTATGGTGATAAAATACTGCAAAATCAGTCTTAAACCAAAAATAATGTGTAAAATATAAATATATACCTTTCTTAAAATTATAATACATTTTTCACAATTTTGAAATTCTTGAAATATTTTGGCTCATCTGGAGGCGTGCAGCTTTAAATGAATTATGTAAGAAAGTGTAACATGAATAATTAATTGAATTAATGTTAAATTTTAGTGTCTCTTTATATCGAAATTCTGAGAACAAATATTCAAATTTACATAATTGAGAAGAAAAAATACCACAACCAATTGTTCTGTTCTGTTCTAGGACATAAAGAATAAATAAGTAACATGTGATAAAATTAATTTGACTGCTGACTGAAAATATTTTCTCTTTTACTTATATATTACAGAATGTTTCAAGAACCTGACTACAGAGAAAACTTATCATTGATGTTATCAGAGGTTTTACATGACATTGGTGTCAATGAAAGAATGGTGATGAGAATAAGAAGAGGAGTCATACTGAGAGAGAATATGGGTAATATCATGAACAGGTTAACTGATAGAAATGTATCTGACTATTTACTAGGGAGTCAAAGTGAAGGTACAACTACTATAGGACTTCATTCAGACTTTGATATGCTAGGCTGTAGTCATGATTTCAATATAATACAAGACTGGTCAGAGTGGGAACATGACAAGGAAAACTTCCTCATGATACAGGATGAGAACACTACTCCCGGGTATTGTTTCTTACAACGACTCAGAAATGATGTACCTCTTCCTGCAACTGTCATTCCTGATGAACATTATATTACTGATAGAAGAGGAAGAATACTGTTTAAAAATACATTCATAAATCAATTTCTTCAGGGTGCTCGACAGCAGCATGGACCATCTATTGCTGAACAAGGACAAGCTGGAAATTGTGATAGAGACATGGTGTGGGCTGCTCCATGTAAATCATGGCCTCAATCAGCATCAGGTTGGTTAGATAGACAGGGTTTTGGCAGATGGCCAACACAAGAGATGAGAAGATATGCAGCCAGTACTGGGTGTTTTGTTGTTCCAACTGGAAGTAAGGTCAGTGAATATCCTGAATTGGAATGGAGAATATCTACATCATTGACAGAAAGATGTATTATGTTCAATCTAAATATAACACAAATAAGGTGCTATGTACTATTGAAAATGATTCTTAAGTCCTTCCTTAATCCTCAAGATGAAATCAACATATCAAGTTTCATGTGTAAAACAGTTCTATTACATTGTATAGAAAACACAGAGTCGCAAATATGGAAAGATAACAATTTATATACATGTTTAACATACTGTTTATTGGAATTACACAGTTGTGTACAGAATGACTGTTGTTCACATTACATTATAACAGAAAATAATTTGATGGCAGGACAATTCACAGCTGAGACAAAACATGAACTTTCAAAAAATATTTGTGATTTTATACAGAATGATAGACAACGGCTACTTAGTATTGATATTGATGATTTTGTTCATAGACTTCAAGTTAAACTGAACAGGGTACCACATGGAGTTTATTATTTTCATTCTTCTCTTGAAATATATGAAACTGTTATGACGTGGGCATATATAAGCATTGTAACTGAAATAAGTGTACAGCACCAGCTTTTTTTAAAACATTTACACAATAAAAACATTAGAACAATAAAACTATCTGTAGGTAAATTAATGGCCTTCAATGACAATGGTAATCGATTAGAACATGCTGCATTCAAGCTTCTAGCACCTTTTCTTTTCACCACATATGGATCTATCCTAGCATCATCCAGCATTGGTGAAAATAATCAAGTGCCATCCCAAGCATTGGTCTGGCTATCAGCTGGTTTAAACTCAGATATCTCATCTAGCAGACTTAAATTGGCTTCAGTGTTTTACAGTACAGGAGATATGGAGAAAGCTGAACTAATTCTGAGACACACAGAACAACAATATTATTCCAACCCTGTTTTACCAATCTGTAACTGCTGGTACAAGACTTCAACGGCAACAGCTGAATTCGAGAGGATATGTAATGAACAAAGTGAGAACTGTATCAAACATATTACAGCTTTTTGTGTCAGATTCATACAGGAAGAGATCAACTGTGTTCCTCATGAACTACAATATGAAATGTTCAGATCTACACAAGATGACATGATACACAGACATAGAACAAATGACTGTTGGATGGACTGGGCTGTAGTTGATTCTCTACCTCTCCTGTTCTTCCTACAATATAAGATCTACCGACATCTACAAAGACATCAAGATCAACAACAAGCACTTTGTAAACTTATAAGAATCATAGAAACAGATAAAAACCTCAAACATAGAGAAACAGCTCTCAACATTTTAGGACAATGTATGGAACAAGAAAACAGACCTCAAGTAGCATTAAAATGCTACATGCTTTCTCTTCAACAAAGGGCAAGGAACAATGTAGCAAACTTCCATATATGTAAGCTCCTTTCTGGCTTACTGGTTAACCAATAAAATTGGATCAAAAAAAAGGAAGTATGAAGACTTGAGTTTTCAATGATATGATTATCAAACTGATTCAAATGACAAAATAAATGCCTGCCATTATACTTTTTATCACATATTATTTTGAAACACAATTAAACATGTTAAATTGAAAGAAGATTCCAACTTCATTGACTAGGAGACTTTACATTTGAGAGTTTAGAGCATCTTGTGTAGAGGACCAGTATTGCTCGTGAAAATGTATTTTAAATTTTGGTTTATAAGGTGAAGTTTTTTCCAAGCATTTATTTGATACAGTAGTCAAAACAGTTTTTAGCTAGTCTTCTATTGTTGGCAATATTTATTAAAAGTCTTGTTTTATAAAATGTACCTTGTATATAAAGTATTGTTCTTATTTTATATTTTGTACCCTGTAAACATTTGTAAATAGCCATGATGTTATTTATTATTCTATGTTCCCTGTATATACAAGAGCCACCGCCGGGCGGGGCAACGCTCGACTTTTTACTTTTTCTAAACGCAAACATAGAAAGGTTTGAACATATCTTAACGTTTCCTTTTTATAAATTTAGTTGGTCTGTCTTGTCACATTAGTTTTGTTTATCTATTTTCTATATATATATGAATAGAAACACGCAATTCTATAAATAGAAACACGCAATTTCTAAAAATAGAAACATTACGCATTTTCTAAAAATAAAAACATTACGCAATTTCTAAAAATAGAAACATTACGCAATTTCTAAAAATAGAAACATTACGCAATTTCTAAAAATAGAAACATTACGCAATAAACATTACGCAATTTCTAAAAATAGAAACATCAATTTCTAAAAATAGAAACATCAATTTCTAAAAATAGAAACATTACGCAATTTCTAAAAATAGCAACATTACGCAATTTCTAAAAATAGAAACATTACGCAATTTCTAAAAATAGAAACATTACGCAATTACTAAAAATAGAAACATTACGCAATTTCTAAAAATAGAAACATTATGCAATTTCTAAAAATAAAAACATTACGCAATTTCCATAAATAGAAACATTACGCAATTTCCATCCAAAAATAGAAACATTACGCAATTTCCATAAATAGAAACATTATGCAATTTCCATAAATAGAAACATTACGCAATTTCCATAAATAGAAACATTACGCAATTTCCATAAATAGAAACATTACGCAATTTCTAAAAATAGAAACATTACGCAATTTCTAAAAATAGAAACATTACGCAATTTCTAAAAATAGAAACATCAATTTCTAACAAGAGCTGTCGGTAGGACAGCACGCTCGACTATTCTAATTGCTTGATAGTAAAAGAGCCTTGATACTGTTAAATTTTTTAAGTTCACAAAAGGGCTAATTTTTTTTTATAAATTCATGTTATAGGTCTTACAGAGAGTCTAATTATACAGTATTGGCTTGAATATTTGGAAGGTAATGTCACAAGGGTGCTTTATTGAGTATAATAATACTAATTACCTATGAATACATAAAATTGACAGAAAAGGTACAAAGGCTTGTTATTAAGATGTTTTATCAAGTAAATCACTGCTTTATTATTATGAATGCATAAAATTGTCCCAAAAAAGGCACAAACCCTTCAGTAGTTATGGAGATAACAGCTTACAAGCAAAACTTTACCATGAATTTTTTACGTTGAAAAAAGGAAGAAAAATCAGCCTAAATGCAAGATAGAATTATGGATCTTTGTCAGTGACCTACAATTCTGACCCTAAATGCATATGTGAAGTTTTAAATAAATATCTTTAATAGTTATTGAGATATGTAAAACTTGCATGTAAACATTAACCAAGAGACTAAGTAGAAAAGGGGATATGAATCAGCCTTAATGCAAGATAGAGTTATGAAACTTGGTCAGTGACAAAAAATTATGACCCTCAAATTATAACCCTAAGTACATGTGTAAAGTTTCAAGTAAATATCTTTGAAGACCTTTAACCTTTAACCAAAATCTCTAAGTTTCAAAGGGGCAAATAATTCTGCAAATATTGCAGACAGAGATATGCATTTTAGCAAAATGATGTACATTGTTACTATAAAAAAGTATTGTAAATTTCAAATGAATATCTCAAGCAATAATTGAGATATTTGACTTTACAAAAAAACTTTAACCAAAATTTCTAAGTTTCAAACGGGCATAATTCTGTCAATATTGTACGCAGAGTTATCCAACTTGTCAATCTGATGTACCTTGTTACTATAAATAAGTATTGTAAGTTTCAATTGAATATCTCAAGCAATAATTGAGATATTTGTCTTTACAAAAACTTTAACCAAAATTTCTAAGTTAAAAAGGGGCATAATTCTGTCAATATTGTAGGCAGAGTTATCCAACTTGTCAATCTGATGTACCTTATTACTATTAATAAGTATTGTAAGTTTCAATTGAATATCTCAAACAATAATTGAGATATTTGTCTTTATAAAAAACTTTAACCAAAATTTCTAAGTTAAAAAGGGGCATAATTCTGGCAATATTGTAGATAGAGTTATCCAACTTGTCAATCTGATGTACCTTGTTACTATAAATAAGTATTGTAAGTTTCAATTGAATATCTCAAGCAATAATTGAGATATTTGACTTTACAGAAAACTGTAACCAACGCAGACGCCGACGCGGACGCTGACGCCGATGCCGACGCGACTACAATAGCTCTCATATTCTTCGAATAGTCGAGCTAAAAATAGAAACATTACGCAATTTCTAAAAATAGCAACATTACGCAATTTCTAAAAATAAAACATTACGCAATTTCTAAAAATAGAAACATCAATTTCTAAAAAAAATAGAAACATTACGCAATTTCTAAAAATAGAAACATTACGCAATTTCTAAAAATAGAAACATTACGCAATTTCTTAAAATAAAAACATTACACAATTTCTAAAAATAGAAACATTACGCAATTTCTAAAAATAGAAACATTACGCAATTTCCATAAATAGAAACATTACGCAATTTCCATAAATAGAAACATTACGCAATTTCCATAAATAGAAACATTACACAATTTCTATAAATAGAAACATTACGCAATTCTATAAATAGAAACATTACGCAATTCTATAAATAGAAACACTGTTGTTGTTGTTGTTGATGATGATGATGATGATGATGATGAATATGATGATAGATCTGTTCTGTTATAATATGAAGTTGATCCCTTCAATAATAGCAAAGTTACAGTCAGTTACCGCCAAAACAATGAAAATTTCAATAATTTGACCTTCAAAGACAATGTCATTAATGAGTGAAGGTCAAGGTCTTTCGGTATATTTTTAACAGTTATCTTTGAAGATTATTATGTTCAAGTTTCAAGACAATCCATTCAAAAATAACAAAGTTACAGCCAATAATAGCCAAAAAAATGAATATTTCAATAATTTGACCTTCAAAGTCAAGGTCATTTATGAGTGGGAAGTCATCTATGAGTGAAGGTCAAGGTCTGTCTAGTTATTTTTAAGGGATATCCCTGAAGATAATTATGTTCAAGCTTGAAGACAATCCATTCAAAAATAACAAAGTTACAGCCAATAATAGCCAAAAAAATGAAAATTTCAATAATTTGACCTTCAAAGTCAAGGTCATTTATGAGTGAAGGTCAAGGTCTGGCTGGTTATTTTTAAGGGATATCCTTGAAGATTGTTATGTTCAAGTTTGAAGACAATCCATTCAAAAATAACAAAGTTACAGCCAATAACAGCATGAACAAGCAAAAATTGGACTTTTAACCTTGAAGGTCAAGGTCATTTATGGATGAAGGTCAAGGTTAGTGTGGTCTACTGAAAGATATTGTCCCAAGGGTTGTTGTGGCCAAGTATGAAGACAATACACCAAGAAATAAAAAAGTTATGATACAGGTACAAGTTTGCGGACGGGAACGGGAACGGCAACGCCGACCCGACTATAACAATACCTCTACTTTTTTTTTCAAAAAAAAAAAAGTCGAGCTAAAAACAAACTATACACTCATGTCTAAAACATGTCAAAAAACAAACTATACATTCATGTCTAAAACATGACAAGAAAGAAACTAACTATACATTCATGTCTGAAACATGACAAGAAAAGAATAAAACTGTTCAATCATGTTTAAAACATGTCAAAAAACAAACTATACATTCATGTCTAAAACATGACAAGAAAGAAACTAACTATACATTCATGTCTGAAACATGACAAGAAAAGAATAAAACTGTTCAATCATGTCTAAAACATGTCAAACAAGAGCTGTCCGTAAGACAGCGCGCTCGACTTTTTTATTGCTTGCCAATAAAAAAAGTTTTTGCAGTAAAAGGCAATACAAGAATCTCTGTATTTTTAAAGTGAACTAGTTGTTTGATACCCTTGAATATTACAGCAATGTTTATATGACATAATTTATGGTAAAGTGAACAAGTGGATAGGAATGAATTTTTTTAGATTTTTTAAGTTTTTTAGTGCTTGCCTATAATACAAAACATTGACAGTTAAGGGCCATAATTCAAATAAAATCTTTGACAGAATTACCTTCTCCTGGACATGTTTGGGAATCATGATTGTAAAACAAGTATTCCAACTTTCAAATTAATATCTCAAACAGTTCAGTCAAAAAGTGGACTGGTACTAAAAACTTAACCAAGATTCTAAGTCGATAAAAGGCCTTAATTTTTAAAACAAATCCTTGACAGAGTTACCTTCTCTTGCGTACAGATGGGGTAATGATGTGAAATAGCATTAAAAGTTTCAAAGCAATATCTCAAAGGGTTAAGGCAATAAGTGGATTTTACCCATATTCAATGTATTTTCTAAGTCAAAAAGGGGCATAATTCTGTCAAAAACCTTGACAGAGTTATGTCCTCTTGTCTGTTGATGAAGGTCGTGATGGTAAACAAGTATGGTCAGTTTCAAAGCAATACCTCCAATGGTTTTGAAATAAAGTGAGGTGGTACAAAAATCTTAACCAAGCTCAATACACTTTCTAAGTCAAAAAAGGGCCATAATTCTGTCAAAAACCTTGACAGAGTTATGTACTCTTGTCTGTAGATGGAGGTTATGATGGTGAACAAGTATGGTAAGTTTCAAAGCCATACTTGTAATACTTCTGAAATAAAGTGGGGTGGTACGAAAAACTTAACCAAGGTGTGACGCCAACGCCGACGCCAACGCCGACGCCGACGCCGGGGCGAGTAGGATAGCTCCCCTTTTCATAGAAAAGTCGAGCTAAAAACAAACTATACATTCATGTCTAAAACATGACAAGAAAGAAACTAACTATACATTCATGTCTGAAACATGACAAGAAAAGAATAAAACTGTTCAATCATGTCTGAAACATGTCAAAAAACAAACTATACATTCATGTCTAAAACATGACAAGAAAGAAACTAACTATACATTCATGTCTGAAACATGACAAGAAAAGATTAAAACTGTTCAATCATGTCTAAAACATGTCAAAAAAACAAACTATACACTCATGTCTAAAACATGGCAAGAAAAGAATAAGACTATCAGACACAAAACTATTCACTTATATTTGAATCATGACTGTAAGAGTCTGTTCATTCAATCATGTTTAAAACATGTCAAGAAAGACTCAAAATATTTATTCATGTCTGAATTATAACAAAAAATTAACAGAACAATGCTTTAGACCTAGAAGGATGATATTGTAATTGACATAAGTACATGCATTTACATTTTGTCTTATAAAAATTTTAAATACTATTGCTTACTTTTTTTTCTTCTTTTTGACCCATTTTTCCTGTGCATATCCTGTTTTACTCTGGAAGGTGGCGCTGTTTTCTATCAGTTGTTCTATAAGATGCTATTAAAAAGAAAAGATTTGAAAAAGATTATTTTAAACTTAAAATCAATGACAACATCTTAATTTCATTGTATATTATTTTGCAGACAATATGATACATATAAAATGTTCCTTTTTGGTAGTTAGCTTCAGTTTGTTCAGTTACTGGCTATTATCATTAATTTCCTAAAACTAAAAATCTCAACAAAAGTTAAACACGAGGTATTTTAACAATTCAAATAAAGCTCCACAATAACTCTCATAAAGCTCATCCATAACTCCCACAAAGCTCCCCTTACTTTAACTGTTGAAAGAAAGTGAAACTGACACATATTTTTTAGTGGATGATGCTGGTTAATTGAAAATGTTAGAGGTCATTGCAGCATTAATGTAACTCAATGAACAATAAGGACAAATAATGATGCTGTGTCAATGTTAAAATAAGTATTAAGAAGACATGATAAAAACAATATGCCCGTACATCCCCAGATACTCCTTCTTTCTTCATCTGTTCTATTTCCTCTTGTGTCAATTTCTGGTTACTGTCCTTATCTTGCAAATGTCTGTTGTCTTTTCCTGTAAAAATATCAAACAGACTTGTTGGGGGTTGAGTTGCACCAACAGTGTTGCACCAACAGAGAACACAGTAATTGTCCCATTGTGACTTTCAAGCTTTATTCGTGGAGGAAACCCTTAGGACCCCCCTCCATGTTTTATTTCAGGCACAAACTGGCTCCTAAGTAGAACCACCAACATAAGGGTTTGAGTAAGTTAGCTGGATAGCTTCCTCACATGAAAGTATTCAAAATCCCTGGCCAGATTCAAAGGGCAAGTGGTTTGAAGTCAATTACCCTAACCACTTGGCCACGGACATCCCAAGCTTTATAATAAAACAAGAGGGCCATGATGGCCCTGAGGTCGCTCACCTGTATATAGGCCCCCGGGGCGGGGCCAGTTTAAACCCCAGGGCTTTTATTTGGAAACAAACTTGGAACACACCCATTAGAAGATGTTTCATGAAGTTAAGGTTTTACTACACACATATTATGAAAAACAATGACCTATGCACCCCCCCCCCACCGGCAGGGCCAATTTAAACCCAAGGGCTTTTATTTGAACAAACTTGGTAGACACCCACAAGAAGATGTTTCATGTTAAACATCTTACCTCTAGCTGGCATTGGGTTTTTTAAAAGAAGATTTTTTAAGTTTTTACTATATACATATAATTAAAAACAATGACACCTCTGGGGCGGGGCCAGTTTTGACCCCAGGGCTTTTATTTGAACAAACTTTGTAGACACTTACTAGAAGATGTTTCATGCTTAATATCTAAATTCTAGCTATTTGGGTTTTTTCAAAGAAGATTTTTAAGTTTTTGCCATACACATATAAGGAAAATCAATGACCCTCAGGGCGGGGCCAATTTTGACCCCAGGGCTTTTATTTGAACAAACTTTGTAGACACTCACTAGAAGATGTTTCATGCTTAATATCTAAACTCTAGCTATTTGGGTTTTTTCAAAGAAGATTTTTTTAAGTTTTTGCTATACACATATAAGGAAAATCAATGACCCCAGGGGCGGGGCCAATTTTGACCCCAGGGCTTTTATTTAAACAAACTTTGTAGACACCCATTAGAACATGTTTCATGCTAAATATCTTAGCTCTAGCTCTTTGGGTTCTTTAAAAGAAGATTTTTAAGTTTTTACTATATGCATATAGGGAAAATCAATGATCCCCTGGGGCGGGGCCAATTTTGACCCTAGGGCTTTTATTTGAACAAACTTGGTAGACACTCATTAGAAGATGTTTCATGCTAAATATCTTAGCTCTAGCTCTCTGGGTTCTTTAAAAGAAGATTTTTTAAGTTTTTACTATAAGCATTTAGGGAAAATCAATGACCCCCTGGGACGGGGCCAATTTTGACCCCAGGGCTTTTATTTGAACGAACTTGATAGACACTCACTAGAAGATGTTTCATGCCAAATATCTAAGCTCTAGCTCTTTGGGTTTTTTAAAAGAAGATATTTAAAGTTTTTTCTTTCGGTTGCCATGGTAACCAGAGTTCTGCATGGAATTAAATTCTTTGAACAATTTTTAAAGGTGACCACCAAAGGAACATTCCTATTAGGTTTGGATGAAATTGGCTTAGTGGTTTATGAGGAGATGTCATTTAAAGTAAAAGTTTACAGAAGGACGGATGGACGGATGGATGCCGGACGGACGCCGGACGAAAAGCGATCACAAAAGCTCACCCTGTCACTGTGTGACAGGTGAGCTTACAAGTTCTTTCATCTGATATAAATCACTTTCAATTCTGTTTCTTGGAACTCGTTAACCAGTACTGGTGCCCATGTGAAGAAGCATGGTCATGACCAGACCTGAGTAGGGTTCAAACCTGCCACCCCTATGTTGAATGTGAGAGGCAGACAGTATGACCCAAAACAAACACTCCTGTCAAAGAGCTAACCGGCTGCATGCACAGTTTCTTTTGGTTGGGTTTAACGTCTCACTTACACAGACTGTCAGTGTTGGTCATATGTTGACTTTCCAGCTTTACTGGTGGTGGAAGACCTCAGTTGCCTCTCTGTACATTATTTCAGGCACATAATTATTAAATGTGAATTTATTTTTTTTTCATCATAACTATATTTTTATATTTTCAAGTTTCAGAGATTTCTCAATCAAGTTATTTTGATAATTCATTCATACTAGTATCATATTATACATTTTCCCCACAAGATGTGAAGATATATATTCCCTCTTATTATACCTTCCTCTGAAGTATCAGTATCTTGCTGAACAGTTCGCTCCATTTTCACCATCTCACCATCCTTCACTTCAAACAATGAACCATATGGAAAACCAATTATTCCATCCAGTTTAAACTTACTCTTTTCCAACCATACATCTCTAAAAAGAATTACACACATATTTTTTTAAAAAGAACTTCACAAAAATTAAAAAATATCATTTAACTGTATATTTCAGTTATTAATTTAGCTTATGAACCAATCACATTGATTCCCATAGAACAGCAGGGTCTTTTGGATAGGCTTTTGGATAATTTGCGATATTTTGGCCAGAAAAATGTGCAGCCTGACGAATCCAGGTCCCTCAGAATAATGCTCTGACAGTTCTTTGAGAACTATTGGCTGAATTACCTGCAGCTTTGTCTATCTTTAGGTTGGCAAGGAGTTTCAGCACCCTGTTCTTGCTGACAGATACATCATCCGTTTGGGGGTATTTACAATATCTTGGTGAGGTTGGGGAGGAGGGGTGGTCTTACAAGGTATATGTTTAGTTTTTGTAGGCAAGATTGTTTTTGAGACATTTGAGAAGCAATGGAAAATACTGACTGGAACTGTCTGATGATAAAATCTCTAACTTTATTAGACGTGACTGGTTTGACCCATTTTAAAGATTCTTTTATACTTTCGAATTCATACATCATAAGAAAGACATCAGCCGGGGGTTCAGCGTTCTATGATATCACGGTACTTAACGTTTATCGTAAAATATTCAAATATAAATATCTTACATGAATGAGTTTTTCTTCTATTTAATAAGTGATCCTTATCCAAGACTGTCTGTCAAAAATTTATTTCTGAAGATCAAATTTAAACGTCATTTTTAAACTATTCTCAATGTCTGCCATTTTGGGTAATTTCAGAGGACGTTACTATGGTATCACGGTAATCCCCCAAAATGCAAGTATGGAAGGATAGATGGTTCAAAATCTTCAAGATAAGTTGTGGAAAACTTCCAACAGTTAACTTGATATAAAATTCAAACCATATGAACTGACAATATGTCAGTATATATGATTATAACATATTTTAATTGACTGTGTAAAAACAATGAATGGAAATCAGCGATTTTTTTCCCCTGTATTGTGAATGGGTACTGTACCATAAAAATTGTGAAAAAAGCGTCGTTTCTTAACAAATAGTGAATTTTTTAATTAAGTTTGTGAATATCTTATTCAGCAGTAAGAACATATAATATATTTAATGTAGTAATTACTGTTACGAGCCATTTTGAATGATGTTTACAGAAATTACCAGACGCTTGTTTCGGTATTGATTCATCCCTAGAAGTTTCGTATTTAAACAGTACAAAAATTTAAAGGGCGAATGCACCGCACATCATGGTCGGCTAAACGCATTTTAAGATAAACAAAGCACAACAGGCAAAATTTAAGCATCATTATACGAAGAGAGGAAATAATACGTTATTTAAGGCTTAATTAATGGGAATTATGAAATTTCATCAGAATTGTGAACGGGTCCGTCGGACGCAGTCTGAAAATTGTGAAGGTCCGTTTGTGATTGTGAATGGGTCCATTATTCGGTACCACTTATAAAGGGTAAAAATCGCTGGAAATAGTTGTCAATATGAAGATTTTATAAAATAGTTTTCTTTTGATGAATACATTTATTATTCACAAAATTAAATTCATTGGCAGATGAAAATGAATTTAGTGTGCCAGTTTTACAAATATTTATTATCATCGTGTGTTGGTTTTACTAGCAGCCACAGAAAATCTAAATACCGTGATATCATAGAACCCGTGATATCATAGGAACAGAGTACAACTGTCAAAAATTATCTCGAAAAAATAATCTAAAATTAGTTGAACTATTTTACTTTTAACGAAAATGAAAACGCAAAAAAGGGTAAGTTTAACAAAGCTACCCAGAATTACAATCAATTGCTTAATATAGCATAGCACACTGGGTTATTTTTTTTTATTTAACTTTAATATTAATAGTAATACTGGGTACGAAAAGAAATGAGCACGAATAAACTTATCAGATAAATTTACCTATTTCTATGAACTTGGAATAACCTCAAGTTATCCCCTTTCCTTAAAATAATATGATCATCTTCTTTCACAACAGCTGGACTACTCATCTTTAATAGTTTTCAACTGCTGTGCCCAGAGAACGGTTAGCTTTTTTAGCGGAAGCACGTTTGATATTAAGCACAACACAGTCTGGTTCCAGTTTGTATATTTTACGTTTATCAGACGGTGACAAATTCGAGAACCAGCAAAATCGCGCCCTCTGTAAACAACAAAACACGTGCAGAATTTCGCTCCAACTGTCAAATGATGCAAAATGCGTTTTACAGCAAAATTTAAGAAGAAAACATGTAAGCAATTAACTGATGACAGAAAAGTATGTGTGGATCTCAAGAAAGATCATTACTTAAAGAATCTACAAAAAAAGTGTCCATTTAAAGATTGCAAATATGCAAAATATTTGCCAAAAGATACTGAGGACAAATGCGATTTGGTTGCGCTGTATAACCCTACAACTGACAGAAAGCGTGGTAGATTAAAACGTTTGCAGATAATAGCAATATTTATAGTTAAAAGTGCCAATGGCAGCACTTCGATATCAGACCTCGTTAACTTGAACAAGAGAGTTAACCGAGAAACGGAAAAATGTAAGACTGATACTTCTGACACCGAGGCGATGCAGATGCTTTGTATTTGTAGAGAATTTCAAATAGTGATTAAAAAGACTTTAAAAGATCCAGCGTTACAGAAGAAAAACAGAGAGCCTATCTCAAAAGGTATGAATTTTTATACATCCATTAAAAAGGTTGTTCATATTTCTGTGAAAGATTATCGCCAAGTGCCCTATATATTCGTCCCTGTACTAGAGTCAACACCCTGTGTATGTCAGAAAGTCTAACAAATGTCCGTTAAGAATGTTATGTCGGAAAATAGCTAACATAGTTAATTAGTGTTATTTTGTTTTATTGTATATAATATAGACTATAAATAAAGATTGTCAGATAATAATAATCTTATGATTCTTATCTTATCTTAAAGTTGGATAATTTTAACATAAAAAAATGTTATTGTAAAGTCTAAGTAAATTTAATGTATCTGTCAAATTTCTTCAACACTGAACGCTCGGATCATTAGAAAATATAGTGTATGCAACTAGCACTTTAAAATGCTTAGGAAAACGAATCATGGCCACCCGTGGATACAATCCGGAACCTTGACTTATGTCATAAATCATTTTATGTTCCACTTTGGCATGTGAAATTTGTTATATTTTTAATTGTGTCATTGTTTTCCTCTTTTCATCCGAGACACACAAAAATGACAGACAGATGTCACTCACTGTCACTGTACATAGAGACATATGGTAGAATCTAGTTTATGCTGAATATTTTTGTAGTTTTAAAAACAAGCATGTACAAATTTAAAGCGGGTGTGTGGAGGCAGCAGCACCCAATAAGCAAGTGTGCTAGTATCTTCTGGCCCCGTATTCACAAAGATTTAAGGATCAGAAATGTTAGTGAACACGGGGCCTGGGGCCCGCTTAATTACATGTTGATGAATTCCCAGACATACATGTACATGTACATGTAACTCTCAGTAAGTTGTTTTACAGTCTAAGATACATCTGTCTGTTTTTGATGAGTAATAAAATGTTCTATATTTGGGTCATGAAATTTTCAAACACAATTTTCAATTCATTAAATTTATAATTGACAGAAACAATTATTTTTTACAGAGTACGATGATAATCAAAACAGCCTTAGAATTCTAGAAAAAGAAGTTAAGACACATACACAGAACAAATGTTCATCTAATAGAGAATGTAAAACACACCAAAGAAATGAATCTGATTCCATGAAGTTTTGCCATGGTAACTTTATGGACCTGGCCAGTCACAAAGAAGCGGGAGATTTCGGATCTGGAAAGGTCCAGGACCATGCAACATATACTAAAAATGCATTTGAACATCAGCGTGTAATATTTAACGATCAGACAATAAGGCTGAAAGAAAGACATATGCAAGTAAATGACCAAACCAAGAGAGGGAATTGTGTTTATATATCAGAGCAAGATGAGACGGATGAGTTAAAAGGAGCTGCGGCAAAGTTTAATAACTTTCCTGGTAGAAATTACGAAAAAGTGCACGAATTAGCAAGGATAAAACTTTATGATCAATTTAAAAAGGCAAATGTGTATGACAAGGAAGAAGTTCGGAAAGAAGTAAAATTGTGTCAGAATTCTAAGAAAATTGTTTTTGATCAAACCAACTGAAATTCACCATGAAGGGGTCTGCAATCGAAACTGAAAAACCACCACCAAAGGGCTGCAATGTCAACTGATAAGAGTAATCAAAATTCTACTGTAAAGAAGCTGCAGAACAGGTCGCGTATGTGAAAAAATGATAAATAAATTTTCATGTAAAGATTTTGGTAAAGTGTTGGAGATTAGAAATGATCGCAGATTTGGGTGAAGTTAATGAGAAACATTGTAAAAGCTATCTCCCAACTTTGTTAACATAGATTAAACAATGACATTTCCACCTTAAGTGTATGTGTATTCATTCAAGACAACTTAAATGAGAACAATTTGATGATCTGGTTAACATGAAGCTTGAATTCACGAATGAATGCTCTTAGTACATATTTTCTACCCTGGGAAAAAACATTGTGACTATTAATGTTTTCAAAAAGATTTGAAGAAGTTTCTACACAGGACAGTCTTTCAGAAATCATCGTCAGTTAAGAATTTATTTGCGAGAAAGACATTTAAGTAGTGATGCTTTAAACACAAAAGCTGTTATAATGGTGTCGCAGCCCATTTCAGCGTTTTTTGCTAAGACACAGAGACATTTGTCTGGCTTGATACATTACATGTTATTCTCGGGATCGATCGAGGCACGCTGATTGATACTGAAAGCATTAGGAAAAGCTGAAAAATATAACAGAATACGTTCTGGAAGACGCAAAAATGAGGATTTAAAAGTGCTCCGGAAAAGTTTATGGAAGAATATTCCAGTGGATTGCTGGAATCGTCAAGAGTACCATTTTATTGATGTTAAAAAAATACGGCGTGCTATATTTGATGCCAAAAGCTGGGAAAATGTTGTCTCTGTTTGTATATCTACATCAAGTACATTTACGATGTACTGCAGTATCTATTATGTAAAATTGTATGTAATTTAACTTAATTATTGTACTTATGTCCTTAATAATTTAAATGCACTTTATTTTCAAACAAAGTTTCCAATATAAGTCATTTACCCAAGATTACTGAATGATGGACAAGCTAGTGTATTTGTACGAATTCCTTAAAAAAAGACATAAAATTGAGATAATTTATGTGAGTAATCTGGATGCGGTTCATAAACCAGGCTTCTTTACTATTAGCTTGCCTTAATTTTTTGTATTTTGATATTTGAAATTCCTTTGAGTTTTTCGAATGGATTATTCCAAATTTAAAATAGGGTATTTTTTACACAAAATTCAGTAAGATCAGGGTTAGATCGCCCCGAGTGAAATTTTGATTTTTTTTGCTGAAGTATTCCAAGAGCATGTTTCAGTTTTAGTCTTAAAATTGCATTTCTACATATGGTGTCTGATTTGTGCCATTCGTGTTTTATTCATCCGACGACCCCGCCAAGCGAAAGTCGGAAATTAACAAGTTAAAACGGCGGGACGCGGAGCGAAAACACGCTAATTAGCAAGGGCGCGGGGCCCAAAGTTAAATAAATAAAAGAAATAAAACCGCGGGGTCCCGTCATTATAACTTGTTAATTATCGATTTTTCGCTTGGCGGGGTCGTGGGACGAAACACGCTAATTAGCGGGGGCGCGCAGCGAATTTTTAATTATTAAATTTTTCGTCCCGCTCCCCGCCCTAATTAGCGCGTTTGGTTATTTTTCGCTCCCGCTCCCCGCTAATTAGCGCGTTTCGCTCTGCGCTTCCCCCACCGTTTTATTTTTTTAAATCTCGCTCTGCACCCCGCGGGCAACGTTTTATTCTTTTAACCTCGGCTCGTGCCCTCGCTGATAAGCGAGTTTTCGCTCCACGCCCACGCCATTTTAACTTGTGCTTTTCTCGACTTTTAGCTTGGCGGGTCGCGGGGCGAAAAACACGCTAATAAGCGGGACAGCGGCGAAGTTTTATCTATTAAACTTTTTGTCCCGCGCCCCCGCTAATTAGCGACTTTTCGCTCCGCGCCCCGCCATCTTAACTACTTTATAATATATTTAAAGACGTTTGAAATATTTTTCATTCGAAATTTAACAGCATTTTAATTAAGTTTTATTTTATATATATGAATTTCGTGAAGTTGAAATCGTTGAAGTTGAAATCGTGAACATCATATGAAGTTTAAAATCGTTGAAGTTGAAATCTTAAATTCATGAAGTTGAAATCGTGAATTGCTAAAGTTGAAATCGTGAATTCATGAATATGAAATCGGGAATTCATAAAGTTGAAATGTCCCTGTCAGTCTTTTGGTATTTTGTATGCTTTCTTTCTTTTTTCACTGAAAAACATTGACTTAAATTTACCGTGACTTTGATTTACTTTAGTTTTCAATTTAAGACGATAACAATATATTATATATATTCGGAAGATCATATTTAATCGGTGCTGATGTAGGCGATGTATCAAGCTTCCATGTGATATGTCAATCTGTCAACTTTAATCTTTATGCAAAATAAAAAAGACCATTATTTTTTTAAAATCTAACAATGAATGCAACAGCCACTATTGGTTAAAACTGTCCCACCAAGGGTTGGACACGTCGCCGTGGCAGAGAATAACTTGATTGATTGTTTGGTCGGAGGGTACAAGGTAAGGACAAGTTCCCTTTAATTAGTTTAACAGTTTAATATCTGTTTTTAACTTGCTAAAAAATGGTAATAAATTTGGTAATCAATTAACAGTTATTAATTTTTAGGTCACTGTACAGAACAGTTGACTAATGAAGGAGATGTGTAAGCACCCTTGACAGCTCACGAGGTGAACAGTATATCCCCTGAACTGCACATTTTTCTCGCCCCAATCATTTGACCTATTGTCTTTGGTGCCTTACTTGAGACTTTGGCTGTATAAGGCTCCATTATAAAAGGAAAGTGGCTAGCGCGTACTGGCCCGTTTACGGCTAGCCAAAAGTTCTAGCCGTACATGAGTCACGTACACACTAGCCAGGACATACTGTATTGGCTAGCCGTACGGCACTTTTCAAAATTATATGGAAGTTCGAAAATGCATATTGTTATTATGTGTCTTTAACGAGGATTTTAATCAAGTCTCCGCTTTTTGTCCTAGTGTGTTCACTTTAATAAAGATGCTCCGCCATTTTGTAAAAAAAATGAATACGAACAAGCGTTGTATAATCTATTTTTGATAAAAAGTGTCAAAGTTGTATATGTTATAAGTTATAACGTCGTTGATTTTTCATGCTTATGATTTGTTGTTTTTTTATTTGTATTGAAAGATGAATTGTTAAATCATTTTTGTTAATTAAGCACATGGATCGAATAAATAATGATCGGAGGGGATAAATAATAAAAATAAATAAATAAGTAAATAAAAAGCATACTGAAAAAAACGGTGAAAAGCAAAAATAATTTAATAATTTTCAAATACAGTACTGTACAGATAATTTTAAATATCGAACATAAAAGCACAATCAATTAATAAGCCTTAATTAAGGCAAACTTTCCTTAATGATGGACAAACTTCTATACCGTCGGTAATTGACGCAATTATCAGAGCCCAACAACAATTAGTTTCGGCGTTTTTTTTATTATTATTTTTTTTTTATTTGAAAATTAAACTAAATGAAAACAAAAAAAAAATATCAAAGTTTGTAAACTATTTTTGATGTTATTTTACTGCAACAAACGCTATTTTTTTTCTCGACGTCTTGAGATGACAAAAATATATACTGTATTTCGTATACTTTCTTTATTAAGCCAGCAACAAGGTGATTAATCTCTAAAAAGTAAACATACGAAGACAATTGCTGTGTCTTGTACAAATCCTCACTTAAAGTCATAAAATAACATATGCATTTTCGACTTCCATATAATTTTGAAAAGTGCCGTACGGCTAGCCAATACAGTGTGTCCTGGCTAGTCGTACGTGACTCACGTACGGCTAGAACTTTTTGGCTAGCTGTACGGCCTGTACGGCTAGCCACATCCATTATAAAAGAAAATAATATGAAAGTAGCCAAAGCCTATTAATGGGGAATTCAGATAAGAAAAAAATCTATTCATTTTTTTAGCTTGACTATTCGAAGAATATGAGAGCTATTGTAGTCGCCCCGGTGTGTCAGCGTCAGCGTCCGCATCTGCGTTGGTTAAAGTTTTATGTAAAGTCAAATATCTTCAATTATTACTTGAGATATTTCAATTGAAACTTACAATACTTATTTATAGTAACAAGGTACATCAGATTGACAAGTTGGATAACTCTGCCTACAATATTTGACAGAATTATGCCCCTTTTTTTAACTTAGAAATTTTGGTTAAAGTTTTTTGTAAAGTCAAATATTCTCAATTATTGCTTTGAGATATTCAATTGAAACTTACAATACTTATTTTATAGTAACAAGCGGTACATTCAGATTGACAAGTTTGATATCTCTGCTTACAATATTGACAGAATTATGCCCCTTTTGAACTTAGAAATTTTGAGTTAAAGTTTTTTGTAAAGTCAAATATCTCAAATATTGCTTGAGATTATTCAATTTGAAACTTACAAATACTTATTTATAGTAACAAGGTTCATCAGGTGACAAGTTGGATAACTCTGCCTACAAATATTTGACAGAATTATGCCCCTTTTGGAACTTAGAAATTTTGGTTAAAGTTTTTTTTGTAAAGTCAAATATCTCAATTATTGCTTGAGATATTCAATTGAAATTTAAAATACTTTTTTATAGTAACAATGTACATCAGTTTGCAAAATTGCATAACTCTGCCTGCAATATTTGCAGAATTATTTGCCCCTTTGAAACTTAGAAATTTTGGTTTAAAGGTTAAGGTCTTCAAAGATATTTACTTGAAACTTTACACATGGACTTAGGGTGATAATTTGAGGGTCATAATTGTATGTCACTGACCAAGTTCCATAACTCTATCTTGCATTAAGGCTGATTCATATCCCCTTTTCTACTTAGTCTCTTGGTTATTTAATGTTTAACATGCAAGTTTTACATATCTCAATAACTGTTAAAGATATTTATTTTAAAACTTCACATATGCATTTAGGGTCATAATTGTAGGTCACTGACAAAGATCCATAATTCTATCTTGCATTTAGGCTGATTTTTTCTCCCCTTTTTTTTTCAACTTAGAAATTTTATGGTAAAGTTTTGTTTGTAAGCTGTTATCTCAATAACCACTGAAGGGTTTTGTGCCTTTTTTGGGACAGTTTATGCATTCATAATAATAAAGCAGTGATTTACTTGATTAAAACATCTTAATAACAAGCTTTTGTACCTTTTCTGTCAAATTTATGTATTCATAGGTAATTAGTATTATTATACTCAGTAAAACACCCTTGTGACATTACCTTCCGAATAGTCAAGCCAATACTGTATAATTAGACTCTCTCTAAGGCCTATAACATGAATTTTATAAAAAAAATTAGCCCTTTTGTGAACTTAAAAAATTTAACATTATCAAGGCTCTTTTACTATCAAGCACTTAGAATAGCTCGAGCGTGCTGTCCTACCGACAGCTCTTGTTATTTTACATTTTTCGTTTTTAAATGTGTCATTTGCATGATTTGGTGTTTCATGCTAGTTTGTCTGTCTGTCTGATTCACAGGGTTTCCGTTAATGGAAGTTTTGGAGTCATTTTATCCTTGATTTTCGCTTGTGACTTCTAATATCTATTACTTTTCCTTCTTTATTTATATAATGTTTGCCTGAAATAATGCACACACCTGAGGTCTTCCTCCACCAGTAAAGCTGGAACATCGCGATATGACCTATTACTGTGTCGATGTGGCGTAACCCCCCCCCCCCCCCCCCCCTCCAAAAAAAGAAAAAAAACCCTATATAATGTGACTTCCAGTATCAGAGATTTTGCAGTCTCTGACTTCCAAATTTTGAAACTCAATGGAAGCCCTACACAGGTGCAACACTTCTGTTTTCAATTGAAACACCTTGCAATCATTCACAGTTTTAGGATTCTTCACATCTGATTAAATGCAAAATGAACTTTGACAGGATAAATGATTAAATGAACTTGTAGATTAGAATTTATATACTACTTATATAGGGAAGTATTTCAGGTTTACGATTATTTAAGAACTAGTGTTTATTTCAGGATGATTATAATTCATATAGAGAAAAATATTTATCCGCAAAAACCATTATGGTGTACCATACAGACCTTGATGTTGGTTATTGGTAAGTAAAATAAAAACAATATTCAAATAGAAATTAAGTGCCACCAACTTTGGTACATGTAGTTCAAAAATGGACTTTACTTCTATTTTACACTTTTCACTCAAGATTAACTTATAACTTAAAATTATAAGAAAAGTTTTTGTGTACTTTTTTGTTTTGTTTTATTTTTAAACAGAAGAATTTAGGATCTAGTTACAAGGTAAAAAAAAAATGAAGTGATAAATAAATTGTTATAATATTGATGGTCAGTTCTTTTTACTTTTGTAATAGAACAATGGTTATTAATGGGGGACCCGGTCATGAAAAAATATATTATAAAGGCATTGACAATTAAATGTATTAAGAAATTGCAAGAACATTTTTTATGCCAAATTCTAAAAGCGTTTTTAAGAGTTATCATCCCTTTGCACAGAATTCTTGACAAATTATCAAAGTGTTTCCAAAAGTCAAGTTTATGTCTAGTTATACATGTATGTATACATATATTATACTTATTTCTTTATTCACCCGATACCTGCTTTGAAATGTCGAAAGATTGACTTTTTATTTGGTGCCAATGTAATAGTAGAGATTTGTGTCTGATATGTACAAATATAACCAGGTGTTGTTTTTTTGTGGTTTTTGTAGGACCCAACATGTAACCGAGGGTGACATTCCACCAGGAACCTCTGGTGCTTCAGCCTTACTAATTGCAAGTAAAATGTATATATTTGGAGGGCATACGGAGGAAGGCAACACAAATGAATTATACTGTTTAGACTTACAACAGCTGACATGGAAACGTATAATACCAGAAACAGAACTGCTACCAAGTCCTAGAGATAAATTTACAGCTTGGTCTTATAATAACAAGTAAATCTTTGTAGAAAAGTATTTTTGCAAAAGATATATTTTTGGGTTTATTTTCAAAGCTTAATACTAAACAGGTGTTTAAAGCATACATAAAAATTAACATTTATTTATTCTTATTGCATGGTTTGGAACTTTTCCTTTGTTCTTACTAACCCATTATACTCAGTACACTTCAATGAGCATTTGAAAACTGTATTGATGTAGAGCAGTACAGTTTTTTCATTGATTCTAATTTCATGTAGGAAAAAACTCGACTGCTATATAGTGGTTGAGTTTTTTTTCCGCACCTTGTATATATCAATACAGGTTTTTTCACAGAGCAATGGGGCAGTGGTAACGAACATTCCTAGTAGCAAAAAAAAAATGGAATCAATAAAATAAAATAAATAAATACAATGAAAAATATAAACAAAGATAATTAATGAAATGAAATTTTCTCTCATTTAATCAAAAGGTACATCCGCTGAATGAATTATTTCCAATGAAAAAAAAGCCCTTTAATCTTGAATCAATCTTGGTAACAGTTTACAATCCGCCTCTAACATTGGATGTCTTTCATATATCTTTTTTTTTTGCAGCAGCGAAAACAACTTAAGGTAGAACGCGACACTTTGCGAATTTTCGAGTAGCGTCTTGAAAATTGGCATGCAAAAAATTGACCATATTTCTGATTGGATTTCGTTGATTTTATTTCAATAGTTTCAGCCAATTTTTGTACACATTACGTCAAAGTTGACCATCAAAGCCCGTTTTTGAACATGACGTCGCTGCGTATCCTTGGCAACTGTTACGGGTATTTCAACGCCATTGGCGGACAAAATATCTTAAATCCTACAGCATTCGACGGAAATTATTTTTTGCTTTAAGCAGATATAAATTTTATTGTTTTACGCCGAAAATTGTTTGAGAAATGGAAAGAAAATTGTCAATTTTGTGTAAAATTTGACGTTCAGTTTAGCCGCAATTTTCGGCTTTAAATCGGCTTATTAAAAAATTCCTGAAATAAATGTTTGATTTTTTTTCTAAACGTCCTTTAAATGTATACTTAGTCAAAATAACTAAAAAAATAGGGGTCACCGACTCAATTTTTTCGGTACACGGTGATTTATTCCCCCCACCCCGTGAGTAATTTTGTTTTGAAATTCGACGTATGCAGATACGTTTGAGACTTCAAAAGTGCGGGCAATTATGTTCAGCTTATCAGGAGAATTGTTCTAGAGTTTTACTAATACATATAAAACAACAACAACAATGTTCCATTTCAAATTCTTAACATTGTACGAAAAAACAAACGATTTTTTTTTCTTGTTTTTAAGCGTGATTAATAACTTCATAAGGAATTGTAAACAGACGCATGTAAAGGGAAAATGACGTCAGGCGTTCAACGGCAAACGCGTACGCTGCGCAAACAAAAATAAATACAACTGAGGAGTAATCATTTGCGGTGTTCCTTTTTGATATTGTAATACAATAAGATAAATAAACTTGAATCGAGAAATATGCCTTATGGAACAAAAAGCAACTATATATTTTTATGTAAATTTAGAAATTTACGAAAATTCAATCATAAATTAATACGTATATAGTCTACAAGAAATTCTGCAAATCTATACATTTTGCATTACCCACACTATGAGTGATATACTGTGAGTGATATGTATTTTATTTCACCTATTAAAAACCAGAATTTGAATTTCACTTGTTAATCAAAAACTATTGCAACAATTTGACAGAATTGGTGAAATATTGACAAATTTAAAATATACGGTTCATAAATGAAACTTAGTCAATTATATTAGCGTGAAAGCAAACAGTCATGCTTGAAACGTTAGCTCAGTGGCGGTGTTGGATTACAGATGTAGCACTTCGATTCTACAAATATCTGTAATACATATTCTCTCGTTTTGCTTATCATTTTAGGATATCATAGTGTTAAAAATGGATGTATTAAAAACATTACTATCAAATCAGGCACTGTAGAGGATCTGTCGATGTTTCACTAACTATTTAATCAGTATGCGACTGACATGTTAATAAAACCGAGAAATATAACATTTTAATCAAAGTTTTATTGTTATTCTGACAAATGTCAGATCAGACTATTATTTCTTTCCTCTTGTAGAAAGTGGTAATTCTGAAAGTACAATCTTTATTCACTGTTTATATTAAAATCTGTATTTACAATAATAAAAAAACATATTTTGGTAATATCTGATCGAGTAATTAAAAAAAATACGTATTTTAGTAAATACGAACTTCATTCAAAGTTCCCGCATATTACAAGTGTACGGATCACGGTATATTAGTCATATACGTATTGCATGATATACGGTCCCGTACATCAAATTTTACTTATTTTTACCTGTGTATCTATAATATACGGAAATCCGCACCCTTTATTGTATCCATATATTTTCCGCAGTGGTCATAATAGCGTAAAATGTCGTAAAAAGCGGGATTTTGACACAGGGCGATCGTTTTAATAACATCAAAAAACCAAACGCCCCGTGATAGCGTGACTTTTATACAAAGGGGTGGGGGAAATAAAATCACTTGTACCGAAAAAATTGAGTCGGTGACCCCCTAATTTTTATGCCCCCACAATGTGGGTGCATATAGCGTTGCACTTGTCCGTCCGTCAGTCCGTCCGTCCGTACGTCCCGAAATCTTGTGAACGCAACTCCTCTTAAACCGGATGGCAGATTTTGCTTAAACTTACAGGGATGAACAACCTTAATATGTAGATGGTAGTAAAGGAAGGAATTTTGCTGTGACCAAAATTTAACAGAATTATGGCCCTTTGTTGATTTTTTTACTAGATACTATATAGAAATTTTGTGAACACAACTCCTCTTAAACGGATGACAGATTTTGCTTTAAACTTACAGGGTATGAACAACCTTAATGTGTAGATGGTAGTAAAGGAAGGAATTTTGCTGCGACCAAATTTAACAGAATTATGGCCCTTTGTTGATTTTTTCACTATATACTATGTAGAAATTTTGTGACCGCAACTCCTCTTAAACCGGATGGCAGATTTTGCTTAAACTTACAGGGATGAAACAACCTTAAGGTGTAGATGGTAGTAAAGGAAGGAATTTTTTTGATGCGACCAAATTTTACAGAATTATGGCCCTTTGTTGATTTTTTTTCACTATATACTATGTAGAAATTTTTGTGAACGCAACTCCTCTTAAACCGGGTGGCAGATTTTGCTTAAACTTACAGGGATGAACAATCTTAAGGTGTAGATGGTAGTAAAGGAAGGAATTTTCGCTGCGACCAAATTTTACAGAATTATGGCCCTTTGTTGATTTTTTCACTATATACTATGTAGAAATTTTGTGAATGCAACTCCTCTTAAACCAAATGGCAGATTTTGCTTAAACTTCCAGGGATTAACAACCTTAATGTGTAGATGTGAGTAAAGGAAGGAATTTTTTCAACTTGTGGCACAAATATTTGACCTAGAGTCGTAAGATAGACAGAACAGTGGCGTGTGGGGGCATCCGTGTCCTATGGACACATTTCTAGTTTTAGCTATTTTGACTAAGTATACATTTAAAAGGACGTTTAAAGAAAAAAATCAAAAATTTATTTCAGGAATTTTTTAATAAGCCGCTTTAAACCGGAAAATTGCGGCTAAACTGAACGTCAAATTTTACACAAAATTGACAATTTTCTTTCCATTACTCAAACAATTTTCGGTGTAAAACAATGAATTTTATATCTGCTTAAAGGAAAAAATAATTTCCGTCAAATGCTGTAGGATTAAAGATATTTTGTCCGCTAATGGCGTTGAAATACCCGTAACAGTTGCCAAGGATACGCAACGACGTTATGTTAAAAAACGGGCTTTGATGGTCAACTTTGACGTCATGTGAACAAAAATTGGCTGAAACTATTGAAATAAAATCAACGAAATCCAATCAGAAATATGGTCAATTTTTTGCATGCCAATTTTCAAGACGCTACTCGAAAGTTCGCAAAGTGTCGCGTTCTACCTTAAAAAAACTGCCTTATCATAAATAACTGTAATGTAGCTAACCATTTATTTATTTATTGATTTATTTATTTCTATTACAAAAAAAGAAAACATTATGCCATTGCGATAAAACAGTTATAGTATATGAAACTCGTTAGTTACGAGGATATAACACTGGCTGGGCGACATCTCGGGATGTTTCTGCAAAAAATTGTCTCGGCCTAACGGCCTCGCCGTTTATATTTAGTCTTCTATAAAGATATCATAGTCTAATAGCTTATAATTTATGATTATACTAATTACCTTTTTTTTTTTGAAATGCTCAAATCATGGTGCTTAATCATGGTCATCA
>NW_026867365.1:0-26914 GCF_026571515.1 Ruditapes philippinarum | reverse complement strand
CCTGCCATTTGTTTTGATAGTTTCTATAAGACACCCATCTCTATACATCCCTGAAGCCCGCCCTATCCTAAAAGAATGAGACCTTATCTTGCTGTTATCCAGACCAATGAATTTAACAGCCTTTTTGAGAACAGCATTGAACTGGTAAGAAGTCAGAGGAGACCCATCAAAATGGCAAAAAAGGTGGTCAGTATTATTTTGGCATTGACGATAGTTAAGATAAGAGTGAATATTATCATTACAAAACTTGTTTTTTCCCTCAATTTCGATATCGAGAAATGTGCCACGACCTCTTTGATCAGTTTTCGAATGTTTCATGTATAAACGTATTTTTTCTGAACCTATAGTAATGTCATGTATTGACAGGAAATGATTTGAAGTCCTCTTGTTGCGTGAAGTGAATTCACTCACTCTAAGGAGTGCAATATATGCGAGTGAAAATGCAGCTGAAAATAGCATGTACTCGTACTGAGAGCGACAGACACTTTGTAACGCTGAAATTAACTTTTTTAATATGTCATCTGTTACAGGCTGACGTGTATCATTAGACCCTCTTGTTCGTCTTAAACTTTCAAGCATACGTTTCACCTTAAACTTTTTTGTGTTATCAACCATATCGTGAAGCTTAGTGACATAACTTATAGCAGATATGTAGCTATTTATTGTCTTATAGGCGTACTGTTGCAAGGACATGAAAGCTATATATTCTGTTATCTGATGCACTGTTGGAGGCCATTGCAGTGATACGCCTATCATACTACAAAAGTTTGAGAATGAAGATATTGCAGTGTTATATTGTTTATGAGTATTTTCTGCCAATGATACATAAATAAGTCTATCTATTTCTGGCTGAAGAGACGTAGAAAGGCCTTTGGTATACTGCATGGCTGTTTTGCTGCATTTTCTGGTAATTCCTGATACAGCCTTGCCCACTGAAAGCGACTTATAGAATCAGCGATTGTGTTTAACTTTGTGCTAACATGTTTACCTTTGAACTGAATATTATTTTGTAGTATGGAAAGCATTAAAGGTCTAATCAGATTCATAACTCGCTTGTTTTTTGACGATTTTTTATTCAAAATATGAACTAAAGACTCATTATCAGACCGAAACATAACCTTTTTGTTTTTCATTTCATTGCCCCATAACTCGAGAGCTAGAACAATAGGCACGAGTTCAAGATATGTAATCAGGGTTCCCACTCTTAGATATTTTGAAAATTTAAGGACTTTTCCAGGACTTATCAAGGACCTTTTTTGATTTTTTAAGGACTTTTTAGAAGATAAAATTTCAAGCTATTTGATTTTTTTTGTCCTTTGAATATGTTCATGGTAATGTTTAGCAACACCAATATAATACATATAGTTCATGACATAAATCTAACTCTATCTAAGAAATACATTCAGTGTCTATAAATAATGAAATGTACTTTGTGACAGAAACTGTTTTTGCAGGTTGTGTGCCATTTTCATGTAATTTTGCTGTTTTTAATGTTTCAAGGGATCACTTTTTGACCAGATATTCATAGTACTTATTAAATAAGTTACCACACATTTGACCTCAGTCCACTTAAAGGCTTCAAAGAATGGCAAAAGCATGTCACACTGAAGGGTAAAATTATGAAAACTGCCTGCAGGTGATTCGACATTCAAAATTTCACAACTTTCATGTTTAAATGTTGTATTCTGCTTAAGTCAGTGCTACGGGAGGGGGGCGGTGTTCAAAAATGTATATTTGGGTATGTTTGATTACATCTTAGTGAAATTGTATATTGTATTCATGATTAAAACACAATTTTATTAGTACAACACATTATTTTTAGTATATATTTGCTATACTTAGGTATTTCGTGCTACCCGTGTGGCCAATTGGCTGTGCTCTGCCTTTACAATAGTTCATGTATGTAATCAGGGCTTCCACAAAATTCCAAAATTTGGAAGTCAGACACTGCAAAATCTCTGATATTGGAAGTCACATTATATAGGTAAAGAAGGAAAAGTAGAACTTAAAGAAGTCACAAACCAAAATCAGGGAGTAAATGACTCCCAAACTTCCATTAATGGACGCCCTGTATGTAATACTATTGTTAATTTTATATTGATATACCTTTGGCTTTTATCATGGTTGTGAGCAAATAGGATAAAAAACATTGGCCAAGGAAACAACCATACCTGTGAGCTTTCATCTTTTTCATGTGCTTTGAGCACAGGCCAATCAAGCAAACTTGAGGTCTCTATTTGTGACTGTCTTATAAGATTTTCCAAACAAAACCGCAATAGTAACCAGAAAATAAATGTTAAATCTCATAAATATCAAAATTGGCCTCTTAAAACACTTGTAAATCGAAAAATCATCAACATTCAAGATGCGGAAATCAATATACTGTGCTAAAACCGCCATTTTGGTTGTTTGATTTACCTCCCCTTTTCCAGACTAATTCCCGTACCTTCCCGGACTTTTTTCTGTATCAACACTAATTCCCGGACTTTTCAAGGCCGGGAGCTAGTGTTTTCAAATTCACGGACATTTCCCGTTTTCCCGGACAGCGTGGGAACCCTGTACAGTAATGTCCCTAAAAATAAACTCCTCCCAGTGGGCTGGCCACTTAAAGGCACACCACTGACCTTTAAAGTAGCAGCCACAACCCAATTTTTTGTTGCCGGAGGCGTCAGTGTAGAGTTCAATAAATGTATTCTCTGACCAATTCTTCTCATTAAACATGGCGAGTCCGTTAAATTCAGAAAGGAATGTGAGCCAGGTCATGGCGTCATCGCGCATGTCCCTGTTTACACGTATAAAATGAAAAGATTTTTTAACCTTAGACATAGAATCATAAAATCTTCGCAAGAAAGCTCTACCAGTAGGAATAGCCTTTGTGATAAAGTTAAGTAAACCTACTATAGACTGAAGTTCCTTCAAAGTTATTTTTTTTTGAAGATATAAGCCGCAAAAGTTCGTCTTTAGCTTTATTTATTTTTTCTGAGGGTACGTGAATAGTTTGATTCTCCGCATTTATTTCAAGCCCCAAGTAAGTAATAGTTTTTTAAAGGACCTATCAACTTATCTGGACACAGAGGTACGCCAAGATCTGAACAAACGTGTTTGAATACATTAAAGAGTTCCAGACATGATTCAAAACTATCGTCTGCCATAAAAAAAAATCATCTAAGAGATGAGTCAAATTATTTTTACCAGATTCTTTTTTAACAAGCCATTCTAAAAAAGAAGCAAATTTTTCGAAAATGAAACAGGCACAGGCGGAACCCTGAGGTAACATTTTTTGCACCCAGTAACCCAGATCTGATTTAATACCAAGTAAGTCAAAGTCACCTGGCCAGACCGGACACAAGTTAAAAGCTGATTTTATATCAGCTTTGCAACAGACTGCATTTTTTCCTATACGTTGAACAATTGATACTGCTTCGTCGAATTGTGCATACTTGACATGCCGATAATCTGGTTCGATAAATTCATTTACGCTGTTATTTGGCGGAAATGACAAATTTGTGATAAGTCTCCAGTCACCAGAGCGTTTTGGAACGAGCCCAACAGCATTAATTCGCAAATTTGAAATAGGTGGTTGCTTGAATGGTCCGACAATCCAGCCAAATGTTTTGTCCTCATATAATTTTTTATTTAAGACTCCTGGATTTTGTTTAGCTGACGCGAGATTATCCGAGAAAACTGGTGCTCTTGGACCAGTATAATTTAATTTAAACCCATGTTTAAATCCAGATAATATAAAAGAAGCATCGTTTATATTGTAACCTGTCAATTGTTTTTTAAGGGTAATTATATTAATTGGTGTTAAACCTAGGCCCCATAAATCTTCTGTTTGAGGAGAACAAACTTGGTACTGGAACTGTGGGAACTGTGGGGGAGTTGCCGAGACTGAAACGATTAGGCCTAGTATTTAATCTCGAAGCATCTTGTGAATACGTAGGGCCCTGTCGTATCTGCTTACTATTAATTCTGCACTGTAATGCTGGGTGATTACCAGAGCATTTTATACACTTATGTGCAAAAGAACAATTTCTGTTGACACAAAAGCCCTTATTATTTAAAGGAAAACACTTTTTCGAGAAAGGGGGGGGGGACCGACTGAATTGGTTGCATGGACAACATCCAGAGTTCTGGATCGATTGTCTCCCATCTTAAAGATTCGTTGACAGATTTTTTCAGCCTAAAGCTAGAGTCGTAGGCGGCCCAACCAATATGCCTGGTTGCTGCCTGTCGTATGTTTGCCATGTATTGTAGCAAATTGCCAATTTCATCAGGATGCTTTAGTATATATATAGCAATAAAGATATGAAAAGCATCTGTCCAAGATTCAATGTTTTCAAGACTTTTGGGCGATTGTTCATTGGGACATAGGATCAGCTCACCATTTTCAAATTGTATTTTTTGTTTTCCTGCAGAATCTGGTTTAACTTTAGGAAGCAGATGCTGTAATTCTATATAATTATTGCACCATATTTTCTCTTTGATAGATTGAGAAACATGGGCGGACAAAATAATGTTAGATTGAAAATTTACTTCACCTGAAGTTGGGGAAGAGTCATCAATTTGAACAACTTCTTGCCTTGGGTTCGGATTCGAGCCAGGTGTCCTCTGTGCTTGTCGTCTTTTCTCATTTACAGCACTGGCCAGTCTCACAGTTTCGTCCGCACGTCGTTTGGGCATTTTGATCAAGAAAAACAACAAATTGTCTTATTATAAACAGCCTATAATATTGCCAGTATATAGATTTTAATGATCAATTCTTATGTTTATACTATATTGATAATAAGGAATAGTATAAATGTATAGCCTTTTCGGATAAACCAGGCCACGTGGTTATTTTCCCATTTCGTTTATTTAAAATTAAATCAAAGCGAGATTTATAAAGGTTTATATAAGAAGAGCACTTCAATAGTTAACGTTTCTTATGTTTATACTATTGATAATTTGGAAAAGTTATAACTGTATTGTCCCTTTCGGATAATAGGGCCACGTGGTTATTTTCTATTTTTTCATTTAAAATTCAATCAAAAAACGAGATTTATAAAGATTGACATATAAAGAGCACTTAAATAGTTAACGTTTAAAATAATAATTTAAACTTTACAATTAACATCCAAAAATTAAAACCTAATTTAAGATTTTTACAAAATATTAAAATATGATCAGCAGCTACCTTTCTCATAGAGTTCCAGAACGAAAAGGAAGCAGCGGGCTCGCGCAGCTCCTTATATATAGTGTTCTAAATATAGCTCCAAGACTGGGCATGCGTATTGATACGCAGTTCTACTGATCGATAAATTAAGAAATGTGTCATTCATGTAAAATAAAAGAGTTTAATCTTGAATGATTAAACTTTGATATTATATTTAGAAACGATAATCAGATAAAATACAGTATATATATATCATGAAAGTTCGTTTTAAGTTCCTTTTCATTTACGTGTTGACGATCGAGTAACAAGAAAGGTTTGTACATAAATTGTACTTTCATTCTCACAGTTTAAAATTGAAGGATATAATCACAGAATCAACAAAAACATATTTTTATATATATTTATAGATACATTATATTACGCTTAAAGAAAGATTTTTTTCTACTTTGTCTTTGTCAAAGTTTTTACGAGTATATCAATTTATTATATACTTTTAAATGAAATAATGAGAAATGTTGATGAAAGAAAATGCGTATTTTCAGTTTCCGTATTGTAATTGTAAAACTGTACTTTCCACAACGGTTAAACATCTTTTCTGTATTTTCACTGGTGTCTTGACGGACTACTTTCTTCATTTAAAGGGGTAGTCTTTCGAATTTTAATGTTCTATAAGCACAGGATTTATTTTCAATTTCTAGTATGAGAATGAATATCGCCACTCACGAAATAATTATTTTCATACCACTCGATGAAATTAAAATGAATTATAAAAAAGCTTGAATATCTTCTATTTATTATATATATAAATGAAATATTGATGAATATTGATTAAATAAAATGCATATTTTCATTTTCCGTATTTCGCAGTGAAACATAATTTTAGTACAAAACATATAGTGTTAATTTAGTTCTCTGATGTTACACTCTAAGTGCTTAATTTAATTTCGGATTTAAGATAAATAGAATATTCCAACAATAAATTTATTAAATCACGCATAATATAATTTTATACAACTCGTTCAATAAATTTAATAATTAATCTGAATTCTTTTAATATTTACCTTGTTGAATTAAACATATTTAATTTATTACGTCATTCCGGAACAGATTTTTTTTTGCTTTTCTCGTGTTAGTGATTCATACATGTACGGACGGACGGACGGGTTTATATTCAATGTATATATTCTTTAATACGATACTAGAAAGAGATTATGCTATTTAAAATAGTTTACTTTATTTTAAATATATTTGTGCACATTTTATTTAAAAGGCACACAGTGCCTCAGAAATGAATAAATTTATTCGTCTTTTTGAAAAGCAAACACGAGTTTTAAAGCATTTGAATACAAAATGGTTTAGGGGCATGTTAGTTGCTTGGATTTGCAAAACATTTTAAGACTAAAAGGGTCTTTTAAAGTTGATTAGCGCTGATAAACGGTTAATTTTGTTTGTTTGTTTGTTTGTTTCATTTTACGCCTTTTCCCAACAGTGTTTCAGTCATATAGGCGGGTAGTTTCCTAACCATCGTTCCTGGAGAGTTACACCAGTACTAGACTACCTTCCTCCGCGCTAAACTACCAAAGCATCTCCCGGGGAACGAACCCACGCCAGAGAGATAACTGGATTAGAAGTCATCGACTCTAACCCCTCGACCACGGAGGCGGTTTAAACGGTTAATAACATCGCTAAAATACACTGAAATAGTAACATTAATATTGTTCAGAAACAATTTATTCTGTTTACGCACAATATTCATGTGTTTTAAATAACTTAGATATTATATTTGTTACAAAACTATTTTGATAGCGAGCTCGAAGGGCCCGCTCTACGGTAATGCGAGTACCTGCTAGATAGTGATGGTTTTGCGAAGTACCGACTTGACACATCGCAACCTTTCGAGTTACAAGATAACGATAAAAGCTGAGGTATTCTGATTGAAAACGGAAGCAGCGTAGACTGTTGTCCTGCGCACTTATATGGGAACCATAATAGGACAAGGAACCAGAATAAACGAAAGCAGTGTATAAAATACCGAAGGACAATTTTAAAACGGAAAATGTAAAATAAAAATGAACGGTTATTTTATACTATTTCACAGTTAAAGAAAATCGAGCTCGCTTTGAGGCTCTCCCTTTTTCATATTAATCGACCATAAATGTATGGAAACAATAAAGTCTTTCTAATTTATTTCTTTAACTTATACAAAACGACTACTTCTAAGGGGGGCAACTTCACAAAAACCAAATTTCAGCAATTAACTGAAGAATTGTCTCACTTAGCTATAATATAATTATATTATGCGAGCCTCTGGCGAGCATAATATCATTTTATTCAACGAGTTCAATAAATTTATTAATGAACTTACACGAATTTAATATTCTTTTTATCACATACCAAAAATAAAGACCGTTTGAAGTGATATAGAAACATTTTTCATTAATGCGCTTAAAGTAGTGTAATGCGTCTTAACGCTATGTTTATATAACGCGAATGAAGTCACGTCAAAATAAATGCACGGCCGTGCAATACCATATTTATGGAGTCGAAAAAACAGCAAGGGTGTGTGACAAATAGCTTTATGCCCTTAAAACAGTTTTGATTAAGAAACTAAAGAGCTTTTATCAAATGTCGATTTTGGGAGAATATTAAATCGTTCTAATAGCTGACACAAAGCAGTAGCAATGTGATGAGGAACACCGCAAAATCAGACTTAAATAGCGCATAACATGTCGTATATTATTATAATTACTTGGTACTTGATACTTTTTACTTTTCTTAAAATCTTAGAACATGTTCTCAATTTGGAGTTTCTTCAAATAGGTTGGCTCATCGTGAGGCATGCACCTTTAATTGTTTTTTCCGGGCGTACTTTTCATATGCATCTTTAAATAGTTCTATGTTTATCTGAAAACATGATTCTTTTTTTTTCCAAATATTACTTTGATTTAATTTCAAATTATGACTTTTTTATTCTGATAGGTATATATAAAATATTTATTGTTTGGCAATATTGACCTGAGAATTTTTACCGTTCGAAAAGATTTTCGTTAGTTTCCGTTACTTATTACGATTTTCGCAAATAGTGTTTTAATAACAGAATAGTTCTCGGTACTTAGGGATGGATGGCCTAGTAGTAAATGCGACGGAATTGTGACAATAGAGCTGTTTGCATCTTCGACAAAACATTTTTAAACTGTTTTTTTTTCTTTTCTTTAAATCCACTGAGGTTTAATTGGAAAATATTTTTTTTGAGAATATTATTCCATTTAATGAAGATCTAGACAAATAAATTGTGTGCACATTTTCGGATCATTTGCTCACTCCGTTTTCCTTATTGATTTTTCTAATTATGAAAATGACCCAACGGCTATGAATTGGAAAAAATACGATTTTCAATTTCTGAATATATTAATTAACTATATTTAGCACATCTTTCTGGGTTTTTTTTGCGTCCGAGCTGACCAATGTAAGAAATTCAAATTTTATGTTTTTAAGCTTTTGGACTTCAGCGGAGTTCCTTTATAAAATAAGTCGTTTATTTTTTATTTTTGTTATTTTGATAAATACATAATTTTTCATTTCATAGATTTTAATCCATTACAAATATTTCGAATGTATGGTCAAGTGTTTTGCTGGTAATTTTAACTGTTGTGCTCTACATTTAAATCCCGTACGGTTCATTTCGGAATTCGATAATCACCGACAACCGGTCATTGAATATTCAGATAAATCAGGTAAATATTGCCAAACAATACGCTGACCATTATCGTCACCGCTGGTATCCCATTTTTTTTGTATACATGTATATACGTGTATATCCATTTGCACCAAGGAAACATTCAAGCAAGGTAAATACTTTTTTTACTTATTTATGAAGTTGTGCAACGTTCCTTTTTGCAATCCCATATGCAAACGACTACAGGTTCAATTCACTGTTAAATTGCGAAGAAAAATGATGTTCAGATTGTTTTATAATACCTTTGTATATGCGTTTGTGCTGTTTTCATGCACTGGTCAGTCCCAATGGAGTGCTGCAGGTTGCAAGAAAAATGTATCATGTTTGACCTTCCGTCTGAACTCGGACAGATGCATCAATGCGTCGGGGTTTTAATTGGTGCCTTATCTCTTAACAGCGGATGTTCCTATATCGGTCGGGGCGGGGGAGGTGCAGGAAGGGGGGGGGGGGGGGATTAGGATAAACGAAAGTATGGGTCGCCGCTATTTCCCGGGTGAAGAGAAGGGGTAACAATTGATTGACTAGAGAAAACAAATCAGATTATACATGTATCTGCTTTTACACGGACATAACAGGATTTGGACAGACATTGTCTTTAAGTGGAGCATAAAAACCTGTTGGTCACATTTAACTCATGAAAATTGTAAGCTTGGATATCAAGGCGTTCTTTATATAACTGTAAAAACATGTGCCAACATTGAGGCCCGTATCACTTACTAGATAAAACAACCGATAAAAAACCTCTCATATTAATATATCAGTGACTTTGAATATGAATAATAGAAGTGACTTCAAGAATGGGGTAAATGTTTACACCAGGGGTATGAGGTTGTAGGCCTTCTACATTTCAAACCTGTAATTTTAGCTTACGGAACGTCAGTGCCCGTTCCACTCAGGTGTCCGTTCGTTCCTCTAATAAGACACGGAGGTGCAACTGGGGTCTTCTTCCACCAGTAACAGTAAAGCTGGAAAATCGCCATAAGACCGCTTATGTGACCCCCCCAGAAAACAAAATAGCAATAGCTTATAATTTATAGAAATCTACATAAAAACAAATATTTCGTTTTTATCAAACATCTTTCGTATAGAAAATTTCTAATTTCGTCTAGATTCTACATGATTTTTGAATAATTGAGAAGTAGTACTAACGACCCTCAGCACCGTGCCGTCAACGTCACGTCTAGAAGATTGAGCTACGACGTTTGTTCAATACAGGTCTTTCGATCGGTTGAAATTAATAAGTACAATGTCTGTATTAGAACAAGTGTATTTCGCTTTGCATTGTCGCTCCGTTTACTTATAGACCGTTCTCTACACAAAATATTTCGGAAATCATGCTATTTATGAAATACGAGATATATACACACGAAACGGTTAATTACCCCTGCAATGCCCACTTCCGACAGTGTTGAGGGGCCGTTTTCAAACACAACAGACTAACCGGTGCTTCATTACACTGCGTAAAAAACGCGGGAATCCCAATATTTAATTTTGATGACGTCAGACATTTATAACGTCATCACTTTTATTAGGACAGAATGCGTTCACAAAGCTATGTTTAGATCTCAACTATGAATTTTTTTTCACCCTGGTTTGGTAAACCAACAGGCCGCGCTTTGCACCAACCTCGTGTATTTGAAATTGACCGCCAAATCTACAGTAAAAATGACCGGATTTAACTGACGTTTTCAGCCTCAGGTAAAGAACTTTTATGTACAGTAGATCTACTTTATTTTCCATACTGTACAGTAGGCCTACGGTATAAAGTACAGTAATAAGAACTTTTTACGTTAGATCTCAATTACTTAGTTAACGGAACGTCCACACCATTTGTCCACACAAGGAAATCGTAGATCTTTTTAAATATCACGAGGAAATGAACAATTTCGATAATTTACCAATAAATAAATAAATTCACACACTTGTCGAGAAAAAGTTATACAATGGTTCTGACCCTTTTATACTTTTCAATATAGATCTATTAATTTTAGGTTCTTCAAATTTAAAATAACTCTCCTAATCGACTAAGTTCCCTCAATCTTGAGCGCTGTCAATTTATGTGCTGGCTGTACCTTACCCTACGTTAGAATGAATTTTCATCCTGATTGAGATACTTTAAAACAAATAATTTCTAATGATCAGTTCATTTTCGTCTGTATGTTTTAAATCCTGTCCGATGGCAGCCGCCATTTTTTGCCATAAAAGATCTATATATATTTCTTTATTTCCTCCAGTTTTGAAGAGTACATACATATACAATACATTTCTTACAAAAAAGTACATAAATCATTACATGTACATAAATGTATGACTGACAAACATATAAATACATGTATAATTATATAAATGTAACAAATATTGAATAAACACAGAATTGATAAATAATATAAATAAGGTAAATAATTATTTAACATAGAAACAATATATACATATGAGGACGCAAACGAAAATTTTGAAATATTGTATTCTCCAATATAATAATATAAATAAGGTAAATAATTATTTAACATAGAAACAATATATACATATGAGGAAGCAAACGAAATTTTTGAAATATTGTATTCTCCAATATATCCTCTTGCTAAAGATTCTTATCGAAACGAAACAAAAGTATCTTGGGAGGATATACAATATAGAGGTACCTGTAACAATGGTTAATACATGTACTTATAACGAAATTAAACAAATACATATATATTTCACATTCACAGCCAGTTCATCGAATATACACCTTTGATGAAAGCTTTGAAACTATACACTCTAGTCTCGTCGCTTAGATAAAAAGATGTAAAACCACGAAACATTTCAATGATCTGCAGGTCAGGGGAAAGTGCAATTAGGTTTTGAAAAGTTTCTATGCCCATAATTTTTGATAATGTAACCCATAACTTTGCCCTCTTTGACTCATTTGAGGGGCAAAACAATAGAATATGTTTACATATATCATTTGTCATTAGGTTACAACTTTTGCATCTCATATCATATTTCCTAGAAAAATATCGGCACATTAGAATAAACGTTGATGTACACTCTGCCTGTAGGTTTCTATAACTGCGACTGAAGTGCCAAAGAATACATGGTTCAAAAACAGGATGAACAAGGAGGAATTGTTTCAAACTTTGATCGCATAGTACACGGTTTTTCCAATCAAACTCTATAGAGCTATTGATTGTCGATTTGACCAGCTGTGCCTGATCTTCTTGGATTTCAATCTCCGATTTTATTCTCTAACGCAATGACCTCCCCTGACACTGGCCGTAGCGTTATTGGTGCGCGGAGTTTGCTGTACCTCTAGAGGCTTACAGAAATCATAATCACAAAGTAGAAAATATTGCTTTTTTTCCCAATTCTTACATTTTTTTTTATCTAGATCTATTATTGTATATAAACCGGTGTGAATGATAATATCTTATTGTTGCGGTTGCGGTTCAGATCGGAATATCCGTCTTGAGGGGACGGCAACGAGGCTTGCTATGAGCACAGGGGTGGAAAATAAGGTTTAGGCGGCAACAATTCTTTATTCCGCGTAGTCTCGTATGAAAGTAAAAGGGATATAATAAAGAATTACCTGATAAACACATGTGAAGCGAGGTTTTTATGCCGCCATATTGTCTGTACGCGTAACCGTAAAAGTCACGTGATTCCCTACCGTGATTATTCTCGAGGGGAAATATTTTCAGTTTTAGGGGAAAAAACACACTGTTTAAATGGGGCCCATATTCGACCGCCAATTGTACCAAACGAGAGCCCTGCCGGTATATTGAGATTGAGTAGACAGTTAAAATGAGAGTCGAAGTAGGCCTTATGTGTTTTTAAAGTTTAAACTACTTAAATTTGTCTTTTTTCTTTTGTTTTAGGAATGTATCTTTCGTCATAAAGGCGTAGGGTGTCTCAGGCTCAGGTGACAAATTGTGTTCACTTTTAAATGTAGACGTCATCTAAATGTACTTATTGAAGGTACATACAGGCCGGTACACTGGACAAGTGTTCATCTACATGTCCGTACGAAACGTACAGAGGGGCAAGAATAGTGGAAAGGTGTGGAGATATTTGCTTATGTTGCTTATGGTGGCGATATATATTATCGGAATAAAACGGATTATATACCAGCGTATTACATTCCGTGCCAATATAAAGATTTAAACGATACAGACGTTAAGTCTTAGATTCAATCAAAAGAACATTTTTTCATGAATATATAAAAGGAGAACCTTGAAACGAGCAGGTTTCCGTTACTTCTCGGCGAAATTTAGGGTTTGGTATATATAACTGATATCAAAATACACTTATGTCAACGTCCTCTTCGCAGACGACATCAAATCAACAGACGTCAAGGAATCATTCTACTTTAGTTGCGCAACAAACCACAGCTGAGCACCAGCCCCAATCTGAGAACGAGCAGACGACACCAAATGGAGAGACGCTTCCAGAGCAGCAGACGTCATCTGGGCAGCACGCGACATCTGAGCAGCATGCGACATCTGAGCAGCACGCGACATTTGTACAACAGTCATCTGTGCAGCAGACGCTATCTGAGCAACTTGCGACATCTGAACAGCAGACAGCATGCGTGCAGCAGACTTCATCTGAGCAACAGACCACAACACTTTCATCAAACTCAACATTTAGTTTTGAACCTATGATGACAGTTATTGACAAAATAGCAGACGGACAACGAGTTCCGCCACAGACTACTATGAAATATGAAATGTTAAGGTTTTGCACCCTTCGATCTTTTCCAAAAGGGAACAAACCTTATATTACCAGATTGGCTGCTGCAGGATTTTATTACGCAAACGAAGGCGATGAAGTCGTCTGCTATTGTTGCGCGCGACGTAGAAGAAATTGGACAGAATTCGAAAATCCTATCGAAGTACATAGAGAATTAAATCCAAACTGCAGCTTTCTCACTCGTAATTCTGAAGTTAATTTCTCAGTCAGACAAAGTATTGAAAGCTCTACAACAGAATCTCACTCAAACCTGTCAACAATAAATAGAGGCCAGTCTAACACTAATTTTCGTAATGAATTAACGGAAGTGAATGTGTCGTCTGCAGTTGAGACTGGTTCACGAATTCAAACGAATCAAAACTCTGAAAACTCATCTTTTGCAAGCAATGTGCTTTCATCAAGAGGAGGGAACCAGTCTGTTTCACTACTTCCTGTTGATGTTCCGCAAACAACTACAGACAACCAGTCTTCAAATAATTCTACAGGTAGTGGTACTTTAGTCACATTCACATGTTCTTTTGTCCAACAATATCAGAAAGCGCAATGAATTATAAAACATCAAAAAAACAAAACAAAACGAAAAAAAAACAAAACGAAAAAAAAAAAAAACATCAACAAAGTTCATAATATATATATGTATCTAATTTCCTAGACTTAATTTAGTTTTTTTTTTCATTGTGATAAATATATCTTTGTTGTTGTTTTTTTATATATAAATTTCTATAACTGTGTTTCATTTTTTTATAGGAAGCGTATCTTCGTCTGTGACCCCAAAATACCCCAAGTATATCAGCACGACATCTCGGTTGTCGAGCTTCAATGATTGTGGGGACATCGTCATCCCACCAGACCGCCTCGCACAGGCCGGCTTCTTCTACGCCGGTTTTGGGGATTGTGTCCGATGTTTCCAATGTGGAGTCGGTAAGTCGGCAAATTAACACCCCTTTCTACAGTTTACATTTTGTTTTGATTTTGTATAATATACATAACTGAATCGCAGATGTAAAATACATTTATTTTTAGGAAACCTCGACTCATGTTTTTCAATTTTGATGATTGACAGCTTGTGTTTGTGTACAGTTCTTGCTTATAGACTTTGGCAAATCATGGGTTCGAGCCCTAATAGAGTCACGACCATGTTTCTTTAGATGAAACCAGTACTAGTTGGTTCCAGCAAATGAACTTGGAAGTGATTTATATAAATTGCTTGAACTTGTTTCGCATTCGAGTTTAAATATTTTTTAAAGAATTATTTGTCCTTCTTTTTCTGTAATCTATATCTATATCCCATTAACTGTTTTCATCATGATTATTTAAAACATTGTTCTATGACAACGAAAAGTCCATTTATATACTGACAACTAAAAGTTAATAAAGAACAAAGTAAACAAAACCAAGATAAGTATTCTTTAATGGGAAAAATCGCTTTGAAAATTTCAAATTTTGGTGATATAAGACAAAAAATGGATCAAGGACAATGGTTTTATTTCGCTGAAAACAACAACGTCATGATTGTGATTCTAATATTTTAATTTACTAAATATTGACAGTAAGTCGGAATATATATATAACCAGCTTATATTTAAACATACAAGGGAAAGAACTCATTACTGATTCGTTAATTTATAATATACTGGTTATATCCCTTCATTTGCGAAATCAAAGTCCTTAACGCATGCTTGTTTGTACCTCTTCAATCTTTTTTATAATTTCAACCTAGGCGCTTTGTTGGGATGTATACATATCGAAATGGAACCAATAGATTTTTGGCTTCAAATAATGTCGTCACAACGGAAAAGGTTTTTTTTCTCCGGACAAAAATGAACTCGAAAATTACCGGAATTAGTTTTATAACTTTACTGTCCGGAATAAGTCGATGTTTACCGATTCATTTGGGTTTGCCATTATTATATTGATATTTTTTTACAGGATTACGTCATTGGTCGGAGGAAGATGATCCGTGGATAGAACATAGTAGATGGTCAAATGAATGTTCATACGTACGACAGATTAGAGGAAGAGAGTTCGTGAATATCGTGCAGATGGCTGTACAGTTTTCGCAAAACGTATATATGTTAAAAAACTGTTCATAATACCCAAAATACATAATTATGAATATGTTTTATATTTGAATATATGTTATTTGTAATTGAGAACATACAAGGCTTTTAAAATCAATCGGATATAAGCCTGAATCGAAAAGGAAAAGTCAATATAACGTTTAAGAAATTATTCTGATATATTTTCTTAAATGGCTTGCATAGTTTTATTAATTATTAAACAAGGACTGGAGAGTTGAAAAAAAATCGGTTGTGTAAATTTACGTAATATTATATGTAAGAGGTTGATATTGAAGCATTATTATGTCATATGACATCATAAATATGACGTCATTTATGACACAACAAATAACCTCTGTAGCATAAAGTTAAGAGATTTGAGATTAGATACTGGCACAATATCCAACCTGCGCAATGGTCTTTGAAAAAAAAATGCACCCACAAATAGATAATGCAATATTAAGATATTTTCATAAATATTTCTGTATTTTTCAGCAAACCGGAAATGAATCAATTTCAACACAAGGAACTGAAGGCATAGATAGTTTCTTTTTCATTAAATAATAACGTTTGAAAGCATATAAAAACAAGAATTAAATATAACAATATCTTTTTTCCGAGATTCAAAACTGAGCCTTGTTTGAATATATTTTGTTTATTTTTAAATAGATCTACCTCCATATATTGATTTGATAACTTCCTTACATATACTTTAACTTAACATATCAAAACTTTGCATATCAGCAGGCAGAGGTTCCGGAAATGCGTCTGCAGACATAGATAGACTGATGCACACAAACGCTGCACAAAGCGTCTTGGAGATGGGTTATCTTCCTGACGTCATAAGAAGAGCTATCAGAATGGTCCAGTCCTCAACAGGTTTGCATAATGATTTGTCTAGATTGTTTTTTTTCTGTTTTTCTTTTTTCTTTTTAGAATTTAATGAATTTAAAACAAACTGTGATTAAAGCGTTTGCTTTGTAAACTTTGTCAAGCAATGTTTGTTAATAGTCACCAAGAATCTGAGATACGTGCTTTCCCAAATGAAACACAATATAACGCTTGATTGGTAAAACACATGGGTCCATAATTGTTTAAAATACAATGCGAGAGATCCTCAATTTAGAATTTAATGGATATTTAACATGGTTATATCTGTAGTTCTTAGACTTTTACATGCATTTGTGTTATTACGGTTTGAACCCTTGTTGGTACAAGTAAAGGAACATACTAAATTCAAAATAGTTAAATCACAAAAGTACTTAAATTTGAGTATCTTTATCTTTATAAACGTGTTAAAATAAGTATAAAGTAATCAAAACGAACTTTTTCCGAATACTTCTTTGTCACCACTCGATCACAAGTGTTTAACTTGTGGAATGTTATTGTAAATATTTGAAGATATTTTCTTTTTACATCATATTTAGATATTTATATCATTTTATTGTCTTTTTTCACAATTGCGTATATTTTTTGATGATTTTCTTTTATAATCTTTTGTATCGATTTAGTTATAATTGACAGAAACGTATCGATTATGGATTTTTTGTAATCGATCATTGCCCGCTTAGATGAAATTTCTAGATAAGTTTCGACCAACTTTCGGTTATAATCGAAATAATTGGAATGTTTAAATATCTTAGCCGAAGAAATGTATTTGTATTAAAGCTATGTTATTTTCTTATTTACAATTAAATGTTGTAGGGTTTATTTTTTATATCCTTAAATAGGACATGGAATTTTAACAGCTACAAACCTAATGGAAAAAATCTTTGAAATCGAAGATTCTGAATCTCAAGAAAATACTGTACCTGAGAACTCTGAAGAATTACGCGCACCCCATAACACAGAAGCACGTGTGCCTATTAACGCAGAAGAACGCGCACCTGCAAACGCAGAAGCACGCGCACCTGCAAACGCAGAATCACGCCAAAGTAACAATGAAACATTTACCACAACAACACAGGAAATACAAGGTGCAAGAAAAAGGCACGAAGACAAAACTACTTCTCGAAACACATCTGTAGAAAATGTTAGTGGTGCTGTTGCTAGGGGTAACGAGAAACTGCTTAATAATGGTTCGTCTAAGAAACAATTGGAAACTGCGACACGTCATAATGATGACGACAAAACGTGTTCTGGTAATGAAAGCCAAGGCAGACAACAAAACGTGTCAACTATGTCGTCAGGCGGAAGTAAACGGGCAAATTCAAAGCAGACGACAAGTCCCGCAAGCCGTAAGAAATTTTGATTTTAAGATATAAATTATCCATCTAATGATCTTAATTAACAATTAACTTAATTTATCTTGTGTTTGCATTTTTACACTACAATAACAAGAAATAAGTTTGATTTTTTACCCCCCCCCCCCAAAATCATTGTCAAAGTCTAACTGCTAATAAATCTATTTACAAACAATTATCTAGCAATGTTTACCTAGCAATGTTGTTTAGAATATAACATATATTTATTTTTAAAAGTGTTGAAACATGTGGTCTTTTGATTTTGTTTTAGTTATAATCATTCATTTTTTTTCAAATTCAACTTGGTCGCAAAACGTTTCTCATCTGTGCATATATTTTTATTGCAACTTTGGCTATAATTCTTTTTTGCCTTTTCTGTTAAAATTTGCTACTATAATTTCAAAAAAATTAATACATTTACATTTAAATTTAATCCATTTACGTTAACTTGAGCAACATTGTTTCTTCTATATTTCTGTGTATGGGGTGTATCTACGAAAATTGCGCATGCTCGAAAAATAGTTCATCTTGCATAACACGGCCCGCGTCGTAATAAAGATCTTAACAAAGGTCTATAGCTAATTTCTTTTAAACGTATTTAAGGAAAACACCATAACGATATACTTTATATATTTATAAAATTATAATTTTAAAGATATAAATATAAACGGCAAAATCTATTGACGTTTTTACTCACGAATAATCATATTTTATTTCCCTACAGGTGATGCACATATTAGGGAACAGAAAAGGCTAAAGGAGGAAAATGATATGTTAAAACAACAATCTTTATGTACAAAGTGTCATGTTAATGACGTTTGTATTGTTTTCTTACCATGTGGACACCTTGTCAGTTGTGAAACATGTGCACCTACTGTACGATATTGCACGGTGGTCACGTGCGGCAAATATATTAAAGGTACCGTGCGCACTTACCTGGCTTAAAGAACTTAAGGAAAGAAGGTTGACGTGATAGAAAATGCATATAAACATGTACGTATCTTATAGAGAAAGAAAACCAATGTTACATTATTAAAAATTTGATAAAAAGACAACATTTATGTTGAAGAATATCTTACCGTGCTAACCTATTCTTGAATTAAAAATGAATGAAAAATGTGTGGTGTATCAGGTGTGGGAATAGCATTGCCATGCATTTCATTTAATTATTTCACGGTGGTGGCAATTTATTTGTTGTGATACAGAAGTACCATATGACTGTTCAAATACTGTACATTTGTAATTATTTGCATTTTATGATTTTCTTTTATTACATGCTTTTCGGTGGTTTATAGAAATATATCAGTGATATAAAACTGGTAATTTCACTCTTTGAAACAGTGAAATTACCACTTTGATAATTTCACTGTTTTGAATTTAAGCCCGTTACGTTGTTTCAGTGAAATACCAGCGTGCACAGTACTGGGTACCAAATTAATGACGTGACGTCGTAAATGACGTCACGTTGTATTATTATTTGGCGCGCTTTTCATTCAGTATTAGATTTAATGTATTTTTAAAACGTTTATTTGCATATAATAAAAAGAAAATTTGTTTTGTTTAGTGTATGATCGAAATATATTTCACCTTTTGAACACCAAAAGTTCATATTTCACTCGTGGCTGCGCCACTCGTGAAATATTCCTTTTGGTGCTCACTCGGTGAAATATATTCCGATCTTACACTGAACTAATCAAATATCCTCTATTTAATTCTTTCTGTATACATTGTGCACAATGGCACTTGTGTTATAGACAAGACGTGCTAGTTTGTAAATAGGTAATTTTATGTCAAAGGGTGTAGATGTAGATTGAGGACTGTTATAATTGTCATTATCACATAAACCGCGGTGCAGGAGTGTAATAAGTAGAGGATATTTGTTTAGTTCAGTGTAAGATCGGTATATATTTCACCGAGTGAGCACCAAAAGGTATATTTCACGGGTGGCGCAGCCACGAGTGAAATATGAACTTTTGGTGTTCACAAGGTGAAATATATTTCGATCTTACACTAAACTAAACAAATTTTCTTTTTATTATATGCAAAAAAACGTTTTAAAAAGACAATAAACCTAATACTGAATTAAAAGCGCGCCACATAATAATACAACGTGACGTCATTTACGACGTCACGTCATTAAGTTGGTACCCAGTACTGTCCACGCTGTTATTTCACTGAAACAACGTAAGGGGCTTAAATTCAAAACAGTGAAATTATCAAAGTGGTAATTTTCACTGTTTCAAACACTGAAATTACCAGTTTTATTTCACTGATATATTTCTATAAACCATCGAAAAGCATGTAATAAATAGAGGATATCTGTTCATTTCAGTGTAAGATCGGAATATATTTCACCGAGTGGGCACCAAAAGGTATATTTCACGAGTGGCGCAGCCACGAGTGAAATATGTACTTTTGGTGTTCACAAGGTGTAATATATTTCGATCTTACACTAAACTAAACAAATTTTTTTTATTACATGCAAAGAAACGTTTTAAAAAGACATTAAACCTAATACTGAATGAAAAGCGCGCCAAATAATAATACAACGTGACGTCATTTACGACGTCACGTCATTAAGTTGGTACCCAGTACTGTGCACGCTGGTATTTCACTGAAACAACGTAAGGGGCTTAAATTCAAAACAGTGAAATTATCAAAGTGGTAATTTCACTGTTTCAAACAGTGAAATTACCAATTTTATATCACTGATATATTTCTATAAACCACCGAAAAGCATGTAATAAAGCCATTTATTTTATGCTTTTCAGTGGATTACTGATTTATCCGTGAAAATTATATTTGATAATTTCACAGTGAAAATTATCAAAATATAATTTCATTTTTTTCAATGACGAAACTACTTTTTTAAGATTTTCCCCATGTGGTACCTCAATTTTATTTTTACTGACAATTCTGACAATGTCAGGCTGTTAAAAGAAATAGCAAAGCTGAAATAGATAAATAACTTAAATGTCAAAAGTAATAAAGAGAGAAAACTTACTTCTTTCATTCAAATTCCAATCACCAAATTTCGTCTTTAATTTTTTTTGTTTCGTTTTTACAGTCTGAAAAATACATTCCTTCCCCATGCAAAACTGGTCTTGATGACATTTGGGCATATGAAAGTATCCTACGAGCAATAACTGCCGTATGCTTTATGAAAAATTGAAAGGCATTGACAGCCATCACTCGTAAAATAAGTAAAACAACCCAGTGTTCCGCTAAGCTTCCAAGTTTTCCATTTTCCTAGCTCCTTTTCTGAATGTTTTCACTTCTGTCAACTCTTATTTTTTGTCTGTTACAATCCTCAAATAAGTTTTCTTTCTTTTAAAAAGGTGTATGACTAACAATCCAAATTATATTCCTCTGAATCTTACACAATTATTTTCATCCCATGAAATACACAACTTTAAAAAATGGCTGCCGCTTACATTTTACAAAGCCAGGTCTAATATAAATTCGCAGTAAGAAACAGAAATATGGATGGATGGTTGGACTTTTTCTCCTACAAGAATTGTTTGTTTTTATAATTAAAACAAGCGATCATTCATATTTTTTTAATAAAATGAATAAATATCACCGTCATTTAACCTTGATTGGCGGACTTATTTTTCAGCTCAAGACTTCTTGTTTTTAATGTGAAATTCCGTCTAAATGGGGCTCTCAATGGGGGAAACAAATTTTAATATTAACGTTAAAATTATGGAAATTTCGTTTTAACTTGTTTTTAAGCATAAAATAAAAAGAAAATTTGTCTGTTTGTTGTGTAAGATGTAATTTCATTTCATCTCGTGAACTTTAAAAACAGCATTCTCACTCGTGGCTACGCCACTCGTGAGAATACTGTTTTTAAAGCCCACTCGATGAAATAAAATTTCATCTTACACACAAACAAACAAATATCCTCTATTTAATGAAAACGATATATAATTTTATAGACAATATTACACTTGTGTAATAACACTTTGACGTCACGTCATTTGCACTATAAACATAGCGTTAAAGCGCGCTAATGTTAGCGTTACAGTATAGACGCGTCAAAGAAAAATAACTCTTGATAACAGTTTACCGTTCTTATTTTATATATGTGATAAATAGAATATTATATTCGTGTAGATTCAATACTAAATTTATTGAACTCGTTGAATAAAACAATATTATGCTACGCCTCGGGTAACAGTATTTTCCTCGGGATGATATTTTTACTGTTACCCACAAACCCATGTGTTATTTATATATTGTTGTTATAAATTACCGCTTGCTTATAACCTTTTGGTGTACATTTCTGTGATTGTGTTCCATTATCCGCTGGTTTATAACCTTTTGATGCACATTTCTGTAACTGTGTTCCATTAACCACTGGTTTAAAACCTTTTGGTGTACATTTCTGTAATCATTTTATTTTTTCACTCATCAACTCTTAATGTGCATTGGCCATACATTATACAAAAAAAAATAATAATGAACCATACTGTGCTATTATTTGATTGAGAAATGTTGTGTTGCTAATGAACTACAATCTGAGAAATGTTTTGTTGCTAATGAACTACAATCTGAGAAATGTTTTGTTGCTAATGAACTACAATCTGAGAAATGTTTTGTTGCTAATGAACTACAATCTGAGAAATGTTTTGTTGCTAATGAACTACAATCTGAGAAATGTTTTGTTGCTAATGAACTACAATCTGAGAAATGTTTTGTTGCTAATGAACTACAATCTGAGAAATGTTTTGTTGCTAATGAACTACAATCAACCTGCCAGAATATCATACTATTGTAAAAGGGAGCGGTGATATAGTGGTGTTGTCTTCACAGATATAATTTGGATATTTTCTTTTTTCTTCGCAAATCCATTTTCTTCATCATATGTGAAAACAGTGTATAATTTATAACAAAATACTTGTGTTTCATACATGTCTTATCCAAAAATATTGGTATTAAATTGTTTAACTACTGTCACTATCAACAATACCAAAAGTAGGTTTCAAATTACTTAACTTTATATGTGGTTAGCATCACACTAGATACCGTATTCTGGTATAAACCGGACACGGCGTTTGAATGATAAAATGCTAAAATACTAAAATCTCGCCTTTTTGCCCAACGGAATTAACTAAAACCTAATTCACCTCTTCACACCGATTCATATACAATAATGAATGAAATATGTAAGAATTGGCACAAAAACCTATATTTGTCTATTTAGTGATCATGATTTCTGCAAGCGTCTAGAGATACTGCTCCAAACACTATTATATTGAATTAAATCCTTTCCGTAAAGGCAAATGCGTACATTCAGGAATAAAGTTCATTCAGACAATTTTACTACATGTTGTGATCGCACGAGACATATTAATAACATTTATAAATATTTTTAAACTCGGAAGGATCTTCACCAGCGACATTATAATGTTTAAGATAGAATTAAAATCTATTTAACTTGACGACAATTTAGTTTTATTACTCTCTCGACACAATTATCATTTCTTGCACAAATCTACGTAGTTGGTAATTGAGTTTTATTTCACGGAAATTCCGTGCGATAAAAGCCAAATATCACTTAAGTACCATTCGAGGCGTTCCTAGTTCAGAATACGTTCAAGGAAAGGTTAAGTCGTTTATTTGCAAGATTGCTCACTTGGGATAGCATACGAAATTTATCTTATATACTGTCGTACATATTTCAATGATATACGCTATATCATATAACAGGTTGTTTTTATCGATAGTATTTAAAATATAAAGAATAGCCAATCTCTAGTTGAATATTCGTATTAAGCAACCATACTTCCATTTACGAGTCATAACACATACTGCTTTTCAAGAAAAATAATAATAATAAAAAAAAAAAAAAAAAAAAAAAATAAAGAAATAACAATAACAAAAAAAGAAAGAAAAAATGAAAAAAATAATGATATTACAATTTTACTAAGATGTCATTTATCTTGTGGAATAACGACGAATAATTTTAAGCATTGTTTCTTTTTTATTTAAATGATTAACACTTTCCGCATCGATAGGCTTATTGAACTTGTATTTTACTGTCAATCATTATCTCTCTGCAGACAAAACAGACCTTTGTCAACTCATCTGTAGTTTTTAAGATGATTGTATTAAACTATATAACTTAGTAAAAATGAAATTTATTAAATTTTGTGTTAACGTAGTCTCATCAATATTCAGCATACACGTATAAAACATAACGATTACACAAATAAATTAAGTACATTGCCATTCATAACAAATGAAATACCGATTAAAAAAATGGTACATTTGCACGCTGTCGATTAAATAAAATAAAAATGAAGAAAACGATTGCATGAAAAAAAAATGAAAGCATGTTACAAAATTAAATGTTCTATATAGTTAGATCTTAAAGATACTTTAAGTAAAGACATCATCGCATTTTCCCATATTCCTATTTATATCAGTGAATAGCACTAATAAAATCATTTATATATGATAATATCTAAAAGATTTGCCAAAGACCCGAGTTTAAATAGTCAAATGAGTACCAAAAATGCGATATAAGAGACCCTTTTTGCTTTGGTACACTAAATTATTACTCATTACTATATCGTTCCAATCAAAGATAGATGCTCATTACTTTATCGTCCCACTCAAAGATAGATGTTCATTACTTTATCGTCCCACTCAAAGATAGATGTTCATTACTTTATCGCCCACTCAAAGATAGATGCTCATTACTTTATCGTCCCACTCAAAGATAGATGTTCATTACTTTATCGCCCCACTCAAAGATAGATGCTCATTACTTTATCGTCCCACTCAAAAATAGATGCTCATTAATATATCGTCCCACTCAAAGATAGATGTTCATTATTTTATCGCCCCACTCAAAGATAGATGCTCATTACTTTATCGTCCCACTCAAAGATAGATGTTCATTACTTTATCGCCCCACTCAAAGATAGATGCTCATTACTTTATCGTCCCACTCAAAGATAGATGCTCATTACTTTATCGTCCCACTCAAAGATAGATGTTCATTACTTTATCGCCCCACTCAAAGATAGATGCTCATTACTTTATCGTCCCACTCAAAGATAGATGTTCATTACTTAATCGTCCCATTCAAAGATAGATGGTCATTACTTTATCGCCCCACTCAAAGATAGATGCTCATTACTTTATCGTCCCACTCAAAGATAGATGTTCATTACTTTATCGCCCCACTCAAAGATAGATGTTCATTACTTTATCGTCCTACTCAAAGATAGATGTTCATTACTTTATCGTCCCACTCAAAGATAGATGTTCATTACTTTATCGCCCCACTCAAAGATAGATGCTCATTACTTTATCGTCCCACTCAAAGATAGATGTTCATTACTTTATCGTCCCACTCAAAGATAGATGCTCATTACTATATCGTCCCACTCAAAGATAGATGCTTATTTCTATAACGCCCCACTCAAAGATAGATGCTCATTATTTTATCGTCCCACTCAAAGATAGATGCTCATTACTTTATGGTCCCACTCAAAGATAGATGCTTATTTCTATATCGCCCCACTCAAAGATAGATGCTCATTACTATATCGTCCCACTCAAAGATAGATGCTTATTTCTATATCGCCCCACTCAAAGATAGATGCTCATTACTATATCGCCCCACTCAAAGATAGATGCTTATTTCTATATCGCCCTACTCAAAGATAGATGCTCATTACTTTATCGTCCCACTCAAAGATAGATGCTTATTTCTATATCGTCCCACTCAAAGATAGATGCTCATTTCTATATCATCCCACTCAAAGATAGATCCTTATTACATAATTGTTGATAGCAGAAATACACAGAAGTTGTATTCTTTGACAGGCCATACAACTGCATGATAAAACATTATATGGAACTCTATTAATCAATTTAGCACCAGCACAGCATTAGTAATAGGATTGGCCGAGTGGTTAACGCGTCGGACTAGTAATCTAAGGATTGCCGACCGCGTGGGTTCAAACTATATCAGGGGCAAGCCGATGTTTCCTTAAACAAGAAACTTTACATTCATTGCTTAGTACTGCATGTACTGGTTGGTTCCAGAAATGGATTCGAGAGTGTTTCAATAAGCTTATACCTTCAACACAATCGAACTAAAATGAATTTGTATAAACCAAAATTTAATCATGTCCGGCCAGCCATAGCATTTACACAAAAGCCTTAATTTTACTAAATCATAATAATAGTAAAAATCAGTGTATTCTATAAGTACAAATATAATTTATCCCGAGAGACTGAGAACAAGTAAATTGCATTTACAACCATTCATTACATCAATCATTAATGGTCCATTATGCATAATTCGATCATTCTTTCTTTCTCAAAAACATTTTATGTTTGGTATTTTGTTACAGTTTCCAAAAAATACTCCTTTGCCACATAGTCTTTTGTTCTGTTTGTAATGGGTATAATCATATTGAATGAGTATTTTATTTAAAGGTAAAATACTACTTTGTTTACATTTTGCTACCTATATGACACATTGCTGCACATTCAGTACAAATTTCTCCAGTTGTTAAACATCTAATAAGCTCTTAATCTATTATTAAAACATTATTAAACCCATTTGACCATTTGACATTTCTTAAGAATTAACATAAGATATTGATTTCTGAGGCATTATGTGTGTTTAAGATAATCAATTCAACCCACTCACAGTTACTACAATACTACTAGCTTTACGTCATCAATTTTATAAATCTAAAATATTTACAAACAGGCAACAATAAATTACTGTTACAGTTGAAAAAAAAACAACAATAACAGAACTGTGTTATGATTCCAATACATGTCAAATTGCACACGCCAATAAGAATCGGCTTAAGAGGTATTCAATTTTCAAAACTAAATATTTTAGAATCAAATATTTCAAAGGGCACTTTAATATCTATGCCAAATTAATTTAAATTTTCTTCATTAGTGTCGCGTCTTTACATTTTATATGATTTATTTGGAATGATTGCAT
>NW_026867364.1:0-33876 GCF_026571515.1 Ruditapes philippinarum | reverse complement strand
GTTTTTGCCTGCAAGTTGGTGTCTACAAACCTACTGAAGGGAATGGGTTGAAACTTCACACACTTGTTTGAGAGCATAATTGGAGGTCACTGGCAAAGGCATATAACTAACATTTATTTTTTGTTTGCCTCAAGCACTGAGAAAAGTCGAGCAAGCTGTCCTACTGACAACTCTTGTTTTTTGCCATTTAGGTTATCATACATAAACTACATGCCATAAATGTGTTCATCTGAGAATGGGAGTGGCCATCTGAAGGGCTGCTGCACCTGAAGTACAGTTGATGACAGGAGCAGAAATAATAACAGCTTGGTAGATAGACTTAAGCTCATCCTGAAAAATATGTCGTCTGGATAGGCCATCAGCATCCATGTTATGCTTACCACTACGATATTCCATAGTAAAGTTGTAGTTGGCTAAGTCTGCAAGCCATCTATGTTGTGTGGCATCTAGCTTAGCTGTGGTAGTCACATAGGTTAAAGGATTGTTGTCAGTTTTAACAACAAATTCATTTCCATATAAATAATCATGGAATTTATCTGTAATGCTCCATTTAAGGGCTAGAAATTCTAGTTTATGGGCGGGGTAGTTACGCTCACTTGGTCTGAGGCTACGACTTGCGTATGCAATTACGCGTTCCTTACCATCTTGTTCCTGTAAAAGGACCGAACCAAGACCATGGGTACTTGCATCCGTGTGCATGATAAAAGGCAAGGAGTAATCAGCATAACCTAATATTGGTGGAGAAACTAACTTTTCCTTAATTAACTCAAAGGCCTTTTGTTGTGCTCCACCCCAGACCCACTTAACTGGTGTTTTAGCCTTTTTCTTAGACCCCTTTGATCGTTTGTTGTCACCATGACCTTGTAAAAGTTCATTCAAGGGTTGTACTATTTGGGCATAGTTTGGGACATATTTACGATAGTACCCTGTAAATCCAAGGAATTGTCTAAGAGTTTTTATATTTATAGGGACAGGCCAATCTTGTACAGCTGAAAGCTTATTTGGGTCTGTGGCAATACCATTGGCAGAAACAACATGCCCTAAATATGTAACTGAAGACTTGAAAAATTCACACTTGGAAGGCTTGACACGCAAATTATGATCACTGAGTCGTTGAAAGACAGACTCTAACCTTGAAATATGTTCCTCAAAAGTGGAAGAAAATATTTAAATGTCATCTAAAAAAATTAAACATTCTTTGAGATACATATCACCCATACATTTTTCCATGCAACGCTGAAAGGTAGCGGGGGCATTTGTTAAACCAAATCCCATTTTATTCCACTCATAGAAACCTAAGTTTCCTACAGAGAAAGCAGTTTTAGGCTTATCACACTCTGCTAAACCAATTTGCCAGTATGCAGAATGAAGGTCTATTTTAGAAAAATACTTTGAACCAGATAAGACATCAATAGTGTCGTCAAAGCGTGGTAACATGTATGCATCTTTGCGTGTTCTTTTGTTTAACTTACGCCAATCAACACAAAATCTAAGGGCACCTGTAGGTTTTCTCACAAGAACAACATTTGAGGAAAAAGGCGAATTAGATTCCCTTATAATATTGGCATCTAACATTTCTCTGATGTGCTGCCTAACTTCCTCATATAAAGCTGGAGGTATTCTGCGATACGGTTCCTTGAAAGGAGTTTCATCTTCCAATTCTATATGATGCTCAATGAAATCAGTGGTTTGGATTTCTTTAGTAGATGTACAAAAAAATGCCCTTCCATTTACCAAGAACCTGATAAAATCTTAAAGTTTGTTCTGGTGTTAAATTGGAAGAATCAACTGAAATGTCCTTGATTGGAGGTTCTGAAGGAACATCAGGAGAAATATAAGAAGAAATATCATCTATCACTTTAGCTTCTGTAATAGTACAGATTTCTGACTTGGGTTTGATAGTCAATATTTTAGCAGTCATGTTACAAACCTTGACTGATATTTTTGCAGAAACAGCATTAAGTGTTTTGATGACACATGGACAAACTGTATACCCTTTAAAGATTTCAGGACTTTCAGTAACTACAGAACATATAGACTGATCAAGATTCCTAGCAATGCCATTAAGTGTGATACTCTCAAATGGAGGTATTTTTACACTTTTCTTTCCACACACCTTTACAGGGTAAGTATGAGAGTCAATACTATCCATAGCCATTTGCCACTGTTCAGGAATAGATAATTCCTCAGGTACTTCCTTCACAAACATTTTACAACGGCGAAGTACATTTGTTCCAATAATTATTGGACAAGAAATATTAAAATCATTGTCTGGTATTACCAGAATAGGAATGTCAAGGTTAAAAGAAGATAAAAATGGAACACATACAGTTGCTTCAATATAACCTGAATATTTCAATGAAGAACCATCTGCAATAGAGAGAGTAAGTCCAAGTGAATCTAAAGCTTTTAAAGTAGCCTTAGGATTTAAAGTCTCAAATGCAGACTGACTAATGGTAGAAACCATAGAACCTGAATCAAGCAGACATTTGAAGGTATTTCCATTTACAATAACACTGTGTTCATTTGCAGGTCCAATAAGATTCTCTACAATTGAACTATGTTGAGTCCTTCTTGATTTATTTACAAATGATTTGGGCTCAGTGACACTAAGATTACCAACCTCTATTCTGCCCGCAACAGAGGCGGTTATCAGTTTGATTGGTTCGAATCCCGAGGGTTATATCTACCATGACCTCTGCCTCTACCTCTAGAATAAGATCTAGAACTAAAATTTGTGTTGTTATTGTTGGTGTTGCTTGTGTTTGTGTGAGAATTACTGTTTTTGTTGTTGTTACTGTTATTGTTGTTGCTGCTGCTGCTGTTGTTGTTGTTGTTGTACCTGCTTTTGTTATTTGTGTTGGTTCCAAAATTATTGTGTGAACTTGACCTGAAATTAGAACTTCGATTTTCTAATTTCTGAAGTATCAAGTTAAATTTGGAATCTATATTTGCTTCAATAGTATCTTTAAAAGATGAAAGTTTAGATTCCATATTGGTTATTTTAGAATCCAACTTATTTTCTAAAGCAGACAGTTGTTGCTCAAAAGAAGATTCAGCAGACAATGGTGTATGTTTTATTGTATGCTTAGTTGATGGGACAGAAGACGTTTGAGTAGGATTAATAGAAGTCTCTTTTTCTACTTTCCTTATCTCTCGAACTAACAAATTGTAGTCATCAAGAGAGTCATACTTATGCCTAGTCTGAAATTTCAGCATATCAGAATATAAACCTGTCCAAAATTTATGACGCAAAATGTCATTCCTTGCTAAGCCTGGGAGTTGACCTTTGTCAATAATTGACTGTAAAAGGGTTTCTAACCTACATGCATATGTAGTTACCGACTCATTGGGATTTTGTCTACTGTTAAAGAATTGAGTCAACAAATCTTCCTTAGTTGAAGCCTCTGAAAACATAACATCAAGTTTACCTAATATTTCTTTGACAGTTGCATTTTGACCTAATGGTACTGTCATGATCCTAGCTGTACCCCTTAATGATCCCCTAATAATCTGGAGAACAGTAGACCTTGTTAAATCCGGATTTGTCAACAGACATTGTACTTCATATCTCCAAACAACATATGGAACTTCACCCTTAGGTAAAGGTTCATCTCCTGAAAAACAAGGAATCTTGGGAATGACTGAATAGGGCATTGTTACCTGATTGGGAACAGACAAAGAGGGACCAGGCGTAGAAGCCATAAATTGATTTGCAAATCCAGATCCAGCCATAGATCCAGTTGCTAATGGGTTACCAAGACTCAAATTTGGCAAAAGAATAGGTGGAGGAATACTAACAGAAACCTTAGGTTTTGTACCTGTATTGGCAAATAATGGTGCCCCTGTACCAGAAATATCAAATGGCACAGTTGGTATGGTAGATGTGGACGGAATAGTATCCTTAATATGTGGGGGCTTAGTCTTGGGTAAAAGCATATATCTGTCCTCAATGAATTTCAAAATTTCCTCCATATCTGGCTGAGGAGAAGTGCTATCCAAGCTAGATTTATTTCCTTCTTCAGACATGTTATTGAATTGAATCCACTTTTTTTTATATCAGTAGACTATAAAGTATCTCAAAATATACAGCACTATGCTATCAAATAGTAATCACAGCTTTATGTAATTACAGCTATGTATTAATATCAATATAACACTCTGCTATAAATAATGAACTCATGTATATATGGGTCAATAATGGATAATATAGGGCAAACTTCCAAATTAAAAAAAATTTATAAAAAAAAAAAAAAAATTTTTTTTTTTTTTTTTTTTTTTTTTACTGTATTTTGGTATTCAAACTATTTCCTTTTATTATTTAACCCCCTTTTTTTAAACCTTAATTTCCAACTATTATATCAATCAGACTCCAAATATTGTGACATCAAAATAAAGAATTGTCTTAGAACTAGATCAACATAGCGTGGGAAAATATTTGTAACATACGTCATTTCTTTTTCCTACAAACTAGGTCAATTGATCTATTCAATACCTGTATCTATAGTCCGTTTTACACAAACGGTCAATCAAAAACACGATCAAATAAACCGAATCCGACAAAAAATAAAACCAAACACGATATTTTTCTCTGTTACCATTTCAATCTTTTCATTCATACCGTGAGTGCATTTGTATTGTATTAGTATGGAAGTGGTTTGGGAGAGAGTTTGGGAAAAATTGGACACGGACTAAGTACATCTAATACAAATCATTGGTTACTGTTGACCACCAGGTCAAATCAACTTTGCTTAAATTCTATGCTAAACGGTTTCTAAACCATGATATGTACACAAACACAAATTTCAACACAAACATCTATATGTACAGACAATATTTGTTACAACTGTATAAAAAAAATACTTCTTACTTGCGCAATATATTCACTCAAAAATATAATGTGTATTCTATTGTAAACGAACCTAACTTTCTGTTCGTCAATTTAAAACAATAAAACTTTACTGTTAAATGATATATGTAAGTTTATCAAATGATAAAAAAGAAATAGCAAAAATTTAATATAGATGTCAAGAAAACAAGCAAAAAAAAATATTCGTAGGAAAGAAAAATCTTCTTATATCAAAAATTTACATGTACTGTACTGAAACGAATAATGCCTAACTGAAGATAGCCTAACTTTGATGTAAATAACACAGTATACAAGTAGATTCTAATAATTTAACAACCGAAGCGACCAAAATAATTATATAGAAAGAGAACTTGCATTACATCCTTAATCCAATAAAATATACACACTTTTCACAATAAAACACATACATGTACAAATACACAAAATAAAGTTCACACACACACACACACACACACACACACTAAAGTTCCTGCACGTGCATAGTCGAATATGTCGTCCTCCGCGATGAAAATAGTTCCACGGCGATCCTTTCTTGATTACATAGGGCTAGAAAACGTAAGTTTTCTACAGTTTATAGACTTTTGGGCTTTATAAAATGGAATGTAATCATTATAATGGGTAAAGAGCTCTTTAAAAGGGGACAGGGGGAATATACCATTATGATGCGTAGAGTTGTACCGGTACGTGCCAACGTCACAACATCCGTCTATCTCCAACTTGAAAAGCTGTTAAGTTTTCTCGGCTGGGGCGTACCTGGAGCGGTTGTGAAAGACTGTCCATCGACCCTAGCTCGTATGTAGTTCATCGTCGGGGAGCCATTTGTAACCGGGGATAAATGATTGAAGACTTGCTTCTATTTCATCATTTTATTGTCGGACATACAAAAACGAGCCTACAAACAAAATACAAAGGAATTACAAATAATTGATTTACAAAATAATAAAATTACACATTTCATCCAATTCATCAATGGAAAAGAATAAATATGACATTAGAAATATATAAATTCTTACCAGGATCAGCATACAAGAACTTTCCATAAATGATGTTCAAGTTTACTATAATAAGTAACTACTACTATCAACAACTATACTGTAAAGTAAGTTATCAGTTACTCGTATAATGTGGAACTGGCGAAGGGAAATATTTTACTTAAGCAAGAAAATGTTTCGCGGGGATTTTAGGGTCATGCACGTGAAATATTAGTGAACACATTCATACAACCTTTCAACTTACAGTGACCTCTCATACGAAACAGACTATACAAAACATTACCACAGTTAGGCAAACAAACGACGACGACACAACAGTTAGGCGAATACCAACCAAATACAACATAACACGGAGGATGCAATATACCAGTGATAAACAGAAAACGATACACAGGTTACAATACCTTTATAAACTACAATGTATACAAGTTTTAATAGGTTTTGCTTCCTATTAAATATCCATATCTGTTCGATAAATCTGACTGATTGGAGTTTTGAACACCTATGAACACTGTCAATCTCGTTCAATATATGTACAAGAAAAGCATTGATGCAAAGCATCAAAGGGCGTCCAAGCAAGAAATGCAGCAAGTGAAGATGAACTAGTACACATATGATGACAAGATATTCTTATAAACTACCAGAAATGTACATCACTTATGAATGAGCGGACGAAAGACATTGTTCATTATGAACTTTGATTGGCATGCTAGAGATTAGAATATTACTTGTTATTTCTTTATGACCGTGGTTATTAATAGCAACGGATATACATGTATGCAATCATTTATAATCCATATGTGTAACGCATGATCAACACGTACCACACATTTGTAAGTGTCCCTTATTATGTTATCGCTATTAGCGAAGACCCCCTTAAGGTATCTGTTCACACTTTAAGTTAGTAAAAATATGACACTGGTTATATTACCATGTTGATTATGTTGAGCATAATTGTTTATTATACAATAATTGTATTATCTATTAATTTTAATTAAAAAAAATACAAATTTTATGAATATTGTTTTCTTTTATTCTTTTTTTTTTTTTGTTTTATGTGCTATTTTAATACTGAGTTTTTACTACTCTTTTTTATTAAAATTGTAAAATAAATTTTAAGAATTCAATTGTCATATTGACCGACGATTAAGTCAAAGCTTAACTGGAAAAAGTCAGTAAATTATGGTTTATCTTTCAATATATAATATTGTTTATTCTTAAACCATGTACATGTACATTGTATTTTTCTTTATCATTTTTTAAATTATCAATCAATTGAATAGTTCATGAAATCTAATTTGTAACTTTGAATAATTCCTCGGCATCTTTACTAAACACAGATAACAAATTAAATAAAAAGTTTCAAAGTTGATAATGTCATTCTAAACCTTAAAAAATTTACCTTTTTCTCAATTATTGTACATATCACGGATTTATATTACATATAAATCCGTGTACACATATTTATTGTTTTTATCTCATATAGATAAAATGAAACATGCTATTGTTGTTTTTTCTAATTGTAACGATATCAAACATCTACCCCAAAACCGGGAGAGACCGGACAATAAACGTGTGGTACTATTCGCCGGTCACTAGTAAATCCTGGTCAAAATAGACCGGGAGAGACCGGCATTTACCGATAGGAGTGATAAATAGATATATCTATAAATAGGTTTTTGGAATATTTAGGTCATCAACTGATCATTCTAGGATACATGTACAACAATAACATACCATGATAACCGACTGTGTACTACAAAATGATTTATTGACGGAAAAGGTTATTTCATTTGAAAATGTTTGCATTGCGAAAACTCATTGTAACATATCGCGACATTTCATTCTTAATTAATAATCAAGCACCCTCATACCGATCGGAATTTTCGGCTTTTATTATGACTGACTAAAAGGCTCGAGAAGTTGCTGTCGCCCTTTCACAAAATCTGATTTCATTCCATAAGAGCGCCGCGCTTCGGCGCGGACGCCAATAATGTAGACCGTGAATATATATCATAAGGCATTATAGATAAAAGTGTTAATCTAACACAGTTAAAATGGATTTTCAATGACCCCATTTAGATCAATTGAGATGAAAGAAACGCTAGTTAGGACTGTTAAATTTCCATGCTTGTGTATATTTGATTCTTTTTAGTAGAAGTTGACGCCAAAGGCGCTTATCTGACATGAAATGATCACTTTGCACAACAACCGACAGAATGTCATCTAACTGCTGAAAATCTCGGGAGATGTTGATTGAAGGATAAAAAAATATGCCAATAACTATTGTACAGGATTTGTGATTATGACATGATGATACAATAATTTTCGTTCAAACATTTTGTAGTTCATAAGCTTTATAACCTATCTAATTTAAATAAACATTAAAAGAGAGTTATTAAAAACTGTCGCTCTTCTGAACAAGAATTCATAACATTTCCTTTCTGGCGTTTACCTTTTTAACTTTTATTATTTTTCGAAATATAGTAGAAATTTTTTGTTCTTGTTATTTTAGTGTTGTTGTTTTTTTATCGAAAATTTTTAGAAAATATATCGTGCAATATATTAATTCAATCTTCGAAAACGATATTTAAGCTGAAGAGCGTGCTGCATCAAATGCACCCTTGTCTTTGCATTGAAATATCCCTGGTTCAGTTTCTTCTGATGTTAATATTGAAATAAATTTGAAATATGAAATAAATGTTTATTGGAAAAAAGTAATTTATGAGCTTATAAATACAACTGAGACTATCAAGATTTTTTATCGTGTTCTATATCATTTAAGTTTCTTGTTGTTTGTGTCAAATAACATAAAAGAACATAAATAAACTTTCAATATTATCTAGAAAAAAGGTTTCTTATACAAAGAATGCAATATTCCTTAACGTTTCATGTTACATTTAAAAAAAACATAATAATATGGGGAAAACTGGAAAATGGAAGATCATTTTGTCCGGAATAGCTCTGATTCATTAGATAATATACATTTTTTTTAAGTATTTTGCTTTTCAGTGAATTCATTTGAGCCGCGTCACGACAAAACCAGCATCCGCGCATTCTGATCAGGATTAATGCTGTTCGCAATCAGTTTCTCTACTTGTTATATGGTTTGTAAGTGAACATAATGGATCCTGATCAGACTGCGCGGATGCGCAAGCTGGTCTGGATCCATGCTGGTTGCAAACCCATTATGTTGGTTTTTTTGTCGTGACGCGGCTCATTTACAAAAGAAACATGTATATACGAGTAATTATAACAGGGTTAATTATTAGAAAAAAACATCAGATATTCAATTCAAAAGTACCGAAAATATGGGTAAAATATTGAAATAAATAGGAAATAGTATATAATCATTTTATCCGCGTGAACATCATCCCCGAAACAATTAACAATGGTCATCTGCATTAGGTTGTTATATAAATTTGATAAGAATGATACTTGAATTTTTATCATTCGGAAACGTTCATTTGAATAGATTCAATACTGTCCGAATCTATATTAGGGGTGTGAAAGACATAGCATGTTTCATTACTTCTAACGCACAGCCTCAACTTACTATAATTGTTCCTTCCATTGTTAAAATAGTTAAACTAACAAAATCCAAGAATAGGGTTAATAAATTTCACAACAATTTAGTTAGAATTATGTATTGGCCAATCAAATCATTTTTAAAAGGCATAAAGCTATGTCTACAAAAAATATTATAAAATAAAAAAAAACGTAAAAATCATATTATTTCAATGATCTGATTGTCGATTTTCGAAATGGTTACAACAAAGACTATTTCTGTGTTTTTTTATTAACTCACATGTATGTGCATAAACAGAATAAAATGTAGGGGCATAAAATATGATGCTGCTATTTTGTGTAGGTTTATAACCTTTTAGCTTTAATTTCGTGTATGCGCCATTCGCTTGGAAATATACCAACATAATTCTTCTTATACGCAAGGGATTTAAAAAGCAAAAGACATATAATATCACATTTGTTAAATATTTGATACAAACAACAAAGAAAGGTGCTCCCCAGCCAACATCCTATATCGGCCCGACATCAAACCGACATGGTTTTCTATGACGGCCCGATGTCGGCTTTAACCTCGGCTGCAAATAGGAATGATGTTGGTCCGACATCGGCAGCACAATATCGGGCCGATATCTTAACGATATAGGCCCGATATTTCTTGCCGACATCGGGCCTACATCAAAACAATAGCGGTGCGATGCCAGCCAACAGTAGATATATCGACCAGGTATAATTCTTATGCTAGCATGTTGATGACATCTAGCAACAAGCATTTGGCATCTCCTGCAAACACACAAAATAAAAGATAATTATTTTACAAAATATAAGATAATAAAGGCGAATATTTAACTTTAATCACAACAATGATAATGCATGTCTCGAAATCATGTTATAAAATATTTTCAAACATAAATTTACATATAAAAAAGAGACAAACAGATAAATTGTATTTTTCTAATAATTTTAAGTCTAAAAATCAAATTATTAACAGCGTTTACACATTTGTTGAATCATCATTACATTAAAAAACATGCTTTTCAGCACTTACTTTGTTAAATTTTCTTATTGGCGCTTAATCTGTTAATTGTAGGACTGCAGTGAATAGTTGCAAGCTTTTCATTTAAAATATAATTAAAGAGTGATTCTTATGTAGTCAAAACATAAATATTGAATTTAATTAAAACCACATATCATTTCCAAACTCAACTATGATTATTTTAGGAATTCATATCAAAATGTACAATTATTTGCCGCATGATTTTCAATTCAACAGAAAACGCAATATGGTACCGATGTCAATCCGATATACAAATTAGTTGCATTGATAGGTCATGTAGGCCCGACGCAGACCCGATGTATCTTTTTTGATGTAACACGAAATGTGGTTAGTGTGGTTCTAGTAATTGAAATCATACACAGGACAATTTATTCACATTATTAAGTAAACAATGCCATTGCATTTAGAATTTTTCATAATACTCAATATGTCGGTACTGCAGCGGCCCGACGTCGGCCAATAGTCGGCATATTTTGCCGACATACCGACATTAATCCTATATCGGCCCGATATGGTCATACTGGCTGGGTCACTAAGCATGTTCGAATCTCTTTTAGTGAATCTTGCCTTGAGTTGCATGAAAAAATACACGAAATATTGGATTCCTTATAAGGAAATAAATCTCTTTGAGATTACTTTAAGTAAGTAGGTTTTATTTTTCTAGCAGATCAAATTTGAAAAAAAATAAAGTATTAAAAATTAATTAGCACAATTAGTTTAGATTAAACAAATGGTAAATGTTGCAGATCCCTCCAGTGTAATGAAAACAAATCAAAAGGTAAAAATTCGGTTTGATTGAGTCTGTTTACGTTGTCGGGTGCAACATTTACATAATTGAAACGATAAACAAGTCCATCGGGCAATGGCAGATTGAGTGGTTCCGCTCAAAGCTATAAATTAAACAAAAATGACAAAAAGTTTACATGTTTGTAAAAAAGAAACTTATATAATGATTAAACATTATAATGACAGACACTGTTAAAACTGCTGAAAATGGAATATGTTTCTGTCATATTTGAGTATTCGCAAAATAATTATAACAGATACTGTAAAAAATGATAATTAGGGAATATCATATATTTTTATGTCACATTTGTGTATTTGCTGAAGAAATTATCTATATTTTGTAAATAAGAATCAGTTAGACCAAAATACCAAATAAAAACTACACAACACAATTATCATTACAAGACGATTTCAAGACTTCCCGAGATCATCCGAAATACTGGAATCGGCAAGCAATTTCGTTTTATATTATCTTCATAAGATAAAAACGAAACCTTTTTCTTTATTGATAAAATAGAAACATTTAAGTATAAAGTATTTAACATTTTAAAGACTTCCGACAAAATATCGTATATGGAATAGTGATAGTTATGTGATAGGCGGATTGCAGCGACGCTGTTGAACATACAGGTCAACCTATTGTTTATGGTTACATTTGATCAAAATTTTGATTTACTCTAAAAGAGGCTTCATATATTTATACTATACGGCATAAATCTTATTATTTGTGATTTTCAGTAAGCATTATATTACCAGACAATCATTTAATATTGACTGTGTCTGTACATATCAAAGTAAAAGATATCTGCCGCCTAATAAAATTACATTGAAAAAAGAAAAAGGTCAAATTAAATTGCTTGAAAGTACGCAATTTGGTTATTATACCAATAAGCAAAACGCCAAGTATGAACACATGACGATACAAGGACATTGTTTTTCACTTGTTAAATTTACCATTAACTTGTTGCTCGTATAAGACTTTATAATTCTGCTTAACTGCGTGTGCGCAAATCATTTTTAATGAGTGAATATGATATTACCAATTAAAGTAAGGTTAATTAAAATATTATTTTCCATTCAACTATTCATAAAGAATGATGAGAAATTACCAGCAGTGACGAGCTTCCAGTTCACATAAAATCTACTTGTGCAACATTTGCGAAACGGTGAAAATCTTCTTTTATCACGTTACTTTATTGTGGGATCTTCAGAAGATTCATAGTGATTTTGGAAACAAAACATTTTTCACATTAATAAGGTCTACCAGACGGTTGACTAACTGTTGTTCTATATATCGACGAATGTCAATTACTTTAGAGCCATTAACCGATTCTCTAATTGCGCTGCACTTTTGAAATGGAAAAAAGCCAAACAGGTTTTAAACAATCATCATTCCATTTTCTTTACATAAGTGCACATTAAAAGATTATGTAAACATTGGGAAATAATGCAAATTAAATTAACCAACCTGTTAGAGATGTAAGAATTTGTTTTAAACAAAGGAAATATTGGTGTGATGAAAATATAATCTAAACAATGGTCTCGATGAAACAGAATTTAAAAACAAGCCTATCATAGACTCTCTAAAGAACACACAGTACTCCCAAGATATGCATTTTATGTACTATAATATGAACAAAAACAATTATTTTGTAATTTTATAGATTGTAACTAAATGATAAACATAAAGAAATCATTTAACACTTAACAAAATGAAGCATATGACAGGTTTGTAAAGCTTTAAATTGAGAAACGTAAATTAAAGTTTAAAGGAGCTCCACTGAGATCAAAGAGCATAAAAAACATAAAATTTGAAATTCTTACACAGATCAAGTGTAGCTCTTAAAAAGAAACCTTTTTTAAAATATAATGAAGAAATACACTTAAAATTAAATTGAATATCGTTTTCTGTGTGATTCTTAGTCCGATTTGAATGTAAGGCGTTTGCAACGCTTTTCATTTTTGGGTCATTTTGCACAATAATAATGATTATTCTGGATAAAGCGGGTTTCGGGCATGATCTAAAAAGCTTTTTGTTCAGATCTTAACCAATGATACAAATTCCCCCATCATGTCAAAAAACCTCAGTACATTGCCTTTAAGGGATTGAATATAACAAATCTACCACTAGCAAAGCCTGACTCTATACTAGTGGCTAAGGCATATCAAAATCGGTCCCAGGATGTTAAAGGTAAATACACACTCAGTCAAAACAAAAACTGTTAACCCAGTGATATAACTTGACATATTAGTCAGAAAGAGATAATTTGGAAAATTCTTTCGTCAAAGAAACATAAACGCCGGACCTTGACCTTAAACCCAACGACGCCAAGTGACCCCATTACTCCAGTTAACCGTATGTATGTTCGGTCATCAGTCAATAAACTATAGAGCTGCCACTGGAGTGATGAATACCCCCACCTAATATCATGGGTTATTACATAGGGCAATTTATCATATGTTTTTAAAGGAAACATTTGACCTTTAAAAAAAAGTCAAGTATAGAATTGTCATTGCAGGCATAAATAAAAACTAAAGAGACATTTTTATCCAAACTGCAAAAATAGCCAAACCTTACCTATTTTCAAAATGCTAAAATTGAAAATAACTGTGGGAAATAGAAGCTTCATTAATTTTAATGTTTGTTGCCAAGATCATGATCTTTATAGTAGTAAGTGTGTAAATTATGAATCATTAATACAAGTTGGACTAAATATATATCTAACTTGCCAGTTAAGGTTAGTTGAACATTTCTTTATGGGTTAGTGACAAGAATTTAAATTGAACATTTTTGAAAACTTCTGCTTCCTGATTTAAGTTTTTGGGAATCTGCTTTGAAGAGTTGTCAGTTCATATTTAATAGCAACGATATCTTTTGCAAAGCGGTCAATTTATAGAACTTTTCGTTTACATCCTTGAATATAGTTGGATATTCAAAGAAAACAAAATGTAAATGTCTCAACGACAAATATAGACTAGCATATGTGTGTCCCTCATGCATGTCATGAATTTGCTTCTTTTTTGTAAAATATGATGCTATAATGCCATTTTCCTGAGGCTTTAAATTCATAATTTGTCACAATCTGTCACCAGTAGAGTTACATGTGCTGTTAAATGTAGAATTAAACAAATATTTGTTATATAGGATTTGTGATAATTGCCACCTGTTTTTATACAATTCATTTAATTATTTTGGAGTTAATAATATCTCAATAAAAAGGGAACAAAAGTCGAATTCATGGATAGGAATATATTCATTTAATATCATACTGTATTCATGGTATACATGGAAGCCATAGTAACATTATATACTTATGTTGTATTTGAAAACATGATGGCTCAGCACTTTTTATCCCTGTCAAACAAAAATAAAAATGCAACTTGAATGCGAACAAAAATTACATAAAGTTTTTAATACAAAACAGAATGTTACATTTCAGTTTCCTAGGACAAAAAATACACAGTTTAAGAGAATGATTTGTGTTCTGCAAATTTTATTGCGTAATATTATATAAGTTAATAAATCATACAATTTATAAGAGTCATCTCGTAAAATAGAATATTCAATACGAGGTATTTTTTATATGGAAGCCTTGGAGGGTCACTTTTGAGTTTCGACTTACAGATTTATTTTACTATTTTCTTATGACTTTTGATTTATGACTTTTGATTTATGACTTTTGATTTTTGACTTATGGATTTTGTTACTGTCCCACGTGCTTGCCTCATTATTTCCAAGGAAAATACGGCAGAATATGACAACGATTCAGACGAGGTAAGTTCATTTACCTAAGTTTCTTGGAGACTTATTTAAAAACAAAATATGTGGGTACATATGCAAGGACAGATGTTATTCTTATATAAGCCTTTTTAATTGATTAAGAAAAGAAAATATTTTGCTTGCATTGCATTGCATTTGGTATCCTTTTTTTATTTTGATTTCCGGAACAGAGATATATAATCTCAAATTGACATACAGCGTATGAATCAAACGCTTTATTTTTTATGTAGGTTCCAGTTTTAAATCCAAATCAGTCTCACATTGTTGTTTGCTGCAGTTTCAATCGGTTTCCACCCGTAGTTCATTCTTCGTCCATCTTATATTGAATAGAAACCAAATTATAGGCCTTATTTTGACAAAGAAATTTGTAATTAAGAAGTTTCATGAAACATGGTATTTCAAAAACAATAAATCATACAGCTTTGAAACTTCACACACTTCAGACACTTAAGTAATAAATCTCTGAATTGCATTGTTATCAAAGTATGCCTCTTTTTCGACTTTGAATTTGTTGTTTAGAATTTTCATGAAAAATGGTTTCGCAAAAACCATTTTAGCGATTCCTTTGAAACTTAAAACACATTTTAAGTGTTGACATCTAAGGTCAATGACCAAGTTTCGTATGAGTGCCTCACAATTTGACATACTTATGCCCATTTTTAAAGCTAAAATGTTTTGTCAGAAGGTTTATGAAATATGGTCCCATAAACCAGTTATGATATAATATTGAAACTTTATTATTCACTTGTTCAATATCAATAACTTAGGACACCTACCAAGTACAAAGTACATGTTATTTGTATATAAACTTTTGAATACAGTTATGTATTAAGGGATTTTTTGTATTTCATTTTGTATATATAGGTATTTCATTTCAATTGAGATAACACATACTTTTAATGTTTTCAATTTAAATTCTAGTAAAGCTACCTGTAGGGATTAAGGACGTGCTGTCGAATGGTTTCAACTAAAAACCAGTTGCAAGAGCATCAGCAATACATATTTGTCAAGTTTTCGGAGCCAGTTTAGAAGACTATGAGGTTTCATTGCAACACAGCGTTCGTTCCGAGTGGAAAGTAGTACAGTTTAGCAAATGCAAAATGTGCAAACACTGGTGATTTGGTTTTCTTCGTTATTGTCTATGGAAATATTCAGACATTTTCGGAATACGAGGGTTAACCTTTTCACACTTGTTTCAGACGCTCGACAACCCCACCATTTATTGTAGACGCTTATTGGAAACACACAATGTCACGTCCCGCCACGTTTATTTTATATTGTCCATATCTCCAATATGGTATAAAACTTGTATCGATAGACAGGTCACCGTGAGACAAAGAAAGGTGTGAAAAATCATGAATTCACAATTCTGGCTTTCATAATTTTCAGTATTTGCCCATTGTAAATTTTAAAACTTATATGAAAGGTATCGAAATCAAACTTTGCATGTTCATATAGCTCGGCGAGGCAGTAAGAAACATACTTCTTAGCTATCATAAATTTTAGAAAGTCGTGTATTTTAATTTATTGTTGTTTTTTTTTTTTTTTTTTTCATACTTAGATTTTGTAAAGCTCATAATTATCTCAAAAAACTGTTGAAGGCATCAACTTGAATTTACTGGCAGATATATCTCGGCGAGACAGAGTGCATAGTATTGTTAACAAAACTTTTGATTATAAAATTAAATCGTTCTCCTAAGTTAAAAATTCCCTTTTTTTGACATGGACATGCCGTGGGTTGGGGGTATGCTCATTACGAAAGACTATGAGATTTCCTTTACATATAAAATTGGTCATACTTCGAAAAAAAATGTGGACGTTATTTAAAGTTAACTAGGAAATCTTTGGCGAGAGACTGTGTTTGTTTTTTCTTTCTTTTGAACATGTAGAAATGAAGAAATAACGCTCTGACAATGATTTTAAAAATCTTGACTTCAATAATAATACAAACACTCTAACGTTGCTAATTTACCTAATTTATCTTATGTTTTCAAACGCTTTGTTAAAACACTCATGATTTTCTTAGTTTTTCATCACAATGTATCACAATGTGTTGTTTTGTAGAAATATTGCATGCATATATGTCTTCTGTGACGTAAATACTTGAAGTTTTTGTTGATGGCAGTGTTCATTTAAGCTGTTCCTTAGCGTTAGCTTTTAAGTAAGGCATATGTGCTATTTTAGAAAAAAATGCTAGCCTCTGTATTTCTTATCTCTCTTTTTTTAAATTAAATATAAATGAAGCTCAAATGCAGTTTGTTTTGCATATCTAATAAATTTGTTTTCTTATAAGACAACAATTTTGTTAAACAACAAAATAAAGCACGGTTGTAGAATTAGAAATGTTTGTTGTTATCTGTTTTAACGCATTTATTCCAAAAATTATTGATAGCTCTGCCAACCTATCACGGTCTAGACCGTGAGGTAAAAAAACCTTTGGTAACGTGGTCTCTCGGTAGAGGTATATTTAGGTGGTCTGTTGAGGGAGTTGGCTGGTTCCACACAGTTTACTTCTATAGTGATTGAAATTCTATTTCTACTTTGCTCATTTTAACCTCTTACATATAATTTTAATGGAACATTGACTCTACATAAATAAATAAATTCTCTGTAACATTTAAATACTGTTTATTCTGATAGTAAATTGCAAGTTTATTTTGGTTATAACAAAGTTACAATAACACAATAATAAATTGTAAACAAATGAGGACAATGTATTTTTATCATTCATGACCAGATTAAATATGCATTTTTCTACTTACAACATTGGAAAATTGATATCTCGCTCGACCTTCGGTCTTGCGACATATCATTTTTCCACCGCTGCTCGTAGCAATATACAAAGCCTTAAAAAGCTACTACTACATAATATTCCGTTTATATCTTCTTTAATTTAATGTATTTACTATTATAATGCCTAACGCTTGTTCCCTCTTTAATAGTGAACACGGAAAAATAGCGTACCAGTCAACCGTGACTAAATTCAACAAAGAATTAAATAATCTATTTCAAGATGTAAAATGTTAATGAAAAATTGTAATAAAGCTACACATCTAGAAAATAGCTCAGAACTGTTTAATCTGAATAAAAAATTCTTATTTATCAATAACAGTTTATTTACTTTTATTCTTAATGCTGCAGACGGCACTTATGAATGAATGTTCCGAATTAAACCTTCTAAACATATGATTTTACAAAAACAATTGATGTTGATTCTTCACGTAAAAAAGATCAACTATCATATGATAAAATCATATGAATGCAATAATTCTAATGCAAAAATGAGGCTAGTGGCTAAATGTACTTGTAAACATTATATGACTCCAACACCACTCTCGGCTGATGTGCTCCTTGCGTTTGGTGACTGTATCACAAAAATTTGCTTATTTTGCACTAATCTAAAAATCAAGTTAAACTAATGTTTATACCAAGGCAAAGAGTAACAGCAAATGACAAAAGTTATAAGTCAAAAGTCAAAAGTCAAAAAGATAAAAGTCATAAGTAAAAAGTGATAAATTATAAGTGAATAGTCACAAGGCAAAAATTTAATAAAAAAAAACGAGAAAAATTTATTACAAAGATCAACTATTATTTTTGAAATAAACAATCATATATATTCCTTTTACATATAGTTACCATAATACATTCTATAAAGTATGGTTGCTATTTGTTGCGAATGAATAAGACGTTTAAATCTAATTACACATACTTGAAATTACACATATCACTTATATGTCACGGTACGAATCTATTCAGTAGATGATGTGCACTCCTCGGTCGGGACAGAACTAGCCCTGTAAGGGGTTGCGGGTTCAAATCCCGGTATGGCTGCATATCTTTTCCCCCCTGTGGCATTTGGTATAGTGGAAAGTGTCCCTGCCAGTCACGCGGGAGAACCGAGGTTTTATTCCTAGCCGGGCAAAAGCCTTTTTGTAACCAGGGCTTGATATAGAACAGATACAGGTTGTGGGTTTGAAACCCATAGGAAGCCAACATTTTTTTTCTTCGTTTTTTCTGTTAACAGTATTTTTGTATTTTTTTCTACCTATATTTAGATCTAGATGGAAAAATATGCTCGTTTTCTATTATTAATCATTTTTTACAGATATTCATTGCCCCTAATTAATGCTAAATATAAGAGCAAATACGACATATAAACATTTTCAATGCTTTATATATTACAAACAAGCCGGTAAAAGCCTTCCATATTTCTCAGAATGAATCAATAATACTTCTAGAGAGATTATAGCAAACTTTGATACAAGCCCTTTGACAAATGTTATTTCAGTGATTTTTCTAAAATTTAGAATGATATGATAGAAATTGTTCAAATGGGTGGGGTAGAGAAACATTCCATGCATATTTCTATCGTGTCGAGAAAAGTCATGCATTTTAACATGCATAGTTCATTACTAAGAATGTTATTTTTTTGCATCAAAACAAACAACACTTGCAAAACATGTTAAATAAAAAGATATTTTTTAGACTTTCAATACATGTATTTCTTTTTAAAAGCCCTTTTTGATGTATATGTTCTGACTCATAATAATGCCTACAAACTCCAAATCCGTACAGTAAATTTTGCTTAAATTTGCATACATGTGTCCTTTTAGGTATAGCCACTTAACAATGTTGTCAATTTTACAATCCTTATAGTGCAAATTAGAGTGGTTATAAAACTTAAATGATAATTTACAAATATATTGTAATTTTGCTCAATATTTTACAAACCAATATCTTCAAACAACCATAAAATGAAGTGAAATCGTCTTTAATGACTTTAAAACATCATTTTTTGAAACTTAACCTATAGTAATCTAGTATGATATCAATAACACAAAAAAAAATAAAAATTAGCCGTTTCAAAAGCGTATTTATATTAAATCTACTCTCAAAATTAATCGTTCAAAACTCGGTACACAGTTGTCGTGCTGAACGGCGTCCAATGGCATCTGTAGATCTGGCTTCAGAAGGGGTGCTAATTCTACGAATTCCTCACATTGTCTTTTTGGGCGTGAATACATGTTCTTTGCAAATATATACGTCTCCTCAAGTTTAACTGCATTGCCGAAGTCGTGAGTTTCATACAGACCTGGTACAAAAAACAGTGTTTCAGGTTTACCATAAATAACAGAAGGTATGTTGCCTTATTTCATGTGCAATCCGGTCTAACTCGGTTTGTATGAGGTCCATAAAGCAAAATTTTAAGTTATCACATTGTATCTGGTCCAGATCATTAAATGCACATGTATCGCGTAAGTCTTTGAAAAAAATTAATCCACCAATGGATTTCATTTTGTCGTAATGTACACCACCACTTCTCAATGCGTTGGTTAGATGTGCTTTTTCCAACTACAACGCTTTGAGTACCAGCAATCGGATCTGTAGAATCGTGTCTGAAGTATTCCTGCAATAGTAAAGCAATGCAGTTTTCCGTACCAACATCACAACGTAGTATTGGGTGGGGGGACTTGGTATTGTTCATTAAGGTGTCAAAAAGTATCTTGCAATAAGGCGTGGGTCGTTATTTGAGTCCGAAACCTCTAACCATATTATTTTTCTACTATACCTATTCACAGCATGTTTATGGTTTACATTTGTCTCAACTGTCCATATGTCATATAAAACTGGCCCTTTGGCGTAGTATACGCGTCGGCATAAAGCGATAAGCTTTCCGCATCTCAATATCAACTGGATCAAGCGCTCTCATTATTTTCCATGACGTCGTCCCCTTGAGGTACATGTGGTAATCCAGCATTAACCTACGCCACATTGTGCGGTATCCTATGCATTGTCCATTTGTTTGTATTTCTCTGTTTATAAGATCAGACACAGACTCAAATGGAGTATATATTCCATTACGCCGTTTTAAATTTAAGCGTTTAAAAATTCTATTCACTGTACTTGTATCTTGGCACGGTAGCTTTGGTAATGCCGAACAGTATAATGATGAAGACACAGATCAACATCAAGGTTTTCATCCTCGTTACCTTTTTGTCCAGTAGTTGTGTCTGAAATAAGAGTTTATCTTTTATTTAAATCTTTATACATTCATAGTATATAAAATGGGTAAATCTTCTAGCTCCGTCTTTTAAAGATTGATAGGTACGAAAAAAAAAAAACATTTAAAATGATAGTAGGAAATATTTTGTTCTAACTTGTCCTATATCTATGTTTGTTCTTAAGTGTTTTTTTTCCTCAATTGTTAAAATATACAACAAAATTAGACATTGATGCTAAATGCAAATGTGCCTCGATCACAATTATAACTTTGTACTTGTGTGTATGAACATAGCACTTGCTGTTCATTATGAAATTGGTTAACACTATCTAAGTACTTCAAAGAAATACTGATTCTGTGTTAGCTAAATAAAATGCTGAATTGCGATACATGTTTAATACTATGCACCATGCCATTTTAAGACGTAAAACTTGTATTCCCTGTCTACTTGTAAAACAGTTATTTGTTTGTTACTCATGGACAAGATTTTGTGATGAGGACAAAAAATGTGTAAGCACTAATATAAATGAACATATTTAGAACAAAGCAGATTGCACAAAACACACAGTCACACTTGTAGAATTAAAGTCTGATATATTACCACTATGGGATTATATCAAATAACATTAATTCCCTCCTTAACACATCATCTCCTCCATGACAAATCTCAATGAAATTATTTAAAACGTTTAAAAAACATACCTGAAACCAAACCAAAGTTGCTGCTTTCAGCTTCTAAAAAACGTGTAAAATGGGTTAGCCATAAATCATAAGTCACAAATCAAAAGTCACAAATCAAAAGTCAAAAGTCGAAAGTCAAAAGTAAAACATACGTAAGTCGAAACTCAAAAGTGACCCTCCAAGGCTTCCATATTTTTAGCATCTGGGAGCATGCAGTTTTAAAACTTTTTCGTGTTGTTAGACAACGCAACATTGTATCACAAAAATCAAAATCATCTTTTTTACAGCTAAAGGCAAAAGTTATGTGTTATTATAAGAAGAATCCATAATTAGTTTTTGTTTGTAAATAAAAATAATGTTTATTGTTCTGTAAAAAAATAAAATACAATAACGACAGCAATGTGATGGTGATAATAAATAACGATATGTTCCCACTTCTTTTGCTGTTACAGTTGCATTTACATACTTACGCATATTATATAATAGTCATGTAAAGTATTTAAAGATAATTTTATTTCTGACATAATTGTGTTTGTTATTTACAAAACGCGCAATACCAACAGTTTTCATTACATTTAACTACACATGCTCTGATTTAAAGCTGCATTAAATAAATTTCATAAAAAACTAAAAGCTACATTTAAATGTCTTTCATTTCGACTCCCGTCCTTATTTTGGTGTCCAGACAACTAAAATGAGTTTTATAAGCATAAAACTTAGCAACCTCACTGCAGCAAAATCAGTCTCAAAAAGGGCAAAATAATGATAACAGCCAAATAAAAGCAACCTTTGGAAAACCTTTAAAACCCCTGACTTATGAACCTCAAAACGGCAAAACAATTATAACAGTCGAATTAAACCTGTTTTTAGAAAACCTTCAAAACCCCAGACTTACCAACCTCAAACTGGACCGAAGGAAAATATGTTTACATATTAATTAAATGCAGCTTTTAACAAAATGATTTTCTTCTTCGTTGAACATTTATCATTGTGTTTTAATAAAGCGCGGTATAAAATAAGAAACAGTACACATTACTTCTCTCATAGCATTACCAAAAACTTTTAGTCAACGCGCTTTAATTTTTGCAGGCAGAACGATCGGCCACTATAACTGTATGAGGCTTTCATTGTACTACTTCTTAAATGTTTCTATTAAAAGTATTCTAACACAACAAGGTTCACAAATCTAGGACTCAAGAAACTATTGATATACACCGCTCAGATCGATAATAATCTTAAAAAGTTGTCATGAAATGTCGCAATAAATATTTATTGCGTTGTTGAAGTTTTAAGGTAGTACACCCCTAATGGGCACTATAAGGAATTGTAAATTTGACAACATAGGACAGTTATATGCCTTAAATGTCACCTGTATGCAAAATTTAAACAAAATTTACCATGTGGTTTATGAGTTATGGACATTTTTATGAACTAAAACTTTGCCATTAGAAGGGATTTTTTTCAGAAATGAGGAAACTCTAAATAATCTATAATATCATAATTATGAAAAATGTTTTCCCTTTGCTCATTGTTAAGAAATAAATAATGACATTTAGGTAACAAATTAAACAAGAAAAATGATTGTTTTTAAACTACATGTTTTTAATATGTATGAAAATGTAACCCTACCCCACCCACTTTTAACACTAATTTGACAATTTCCCTATGTAAAAAGCCTTATTTAAAATATCCCTAAAATTTTCCAAAATGAGGGGCTATTTTCAAAGTTTGCCTAAATTTTCTTTAATGTATATTGGTTGGTCTTGCAAAATATAAAATACTTTTACCGTTTAGTTTTTATTTTATTAAACTTTGAAAATATCTGGTATCATATTTGCTATTAAATTTGGCATTATTTAGTAAATAAATACCTACAATAATTATATAATTAAAATAAAACATTTTTTTCTTCCATAGGGGGTCTGAGAGATTAATAAAAAACGTTAAAAAGAAAAAAAGAAAGAAAAAAAAATTGCCCCTTCTGGGGTTTGAACCCACGCCCCCTTAGTTTCAATACACTTTACAGTGATTTTAGCCTATTTGAATACTCTTCAAAGTGGAGACAGTGCATAAGGGGTGTACTACCTTAAACAAAACATAGTTTGCAATTTTCATAAAAAATGTTTTTTTTATTAATTCCGGTGAGATCTTGCCTGCCTTTTCAAGATTTTTTCACTCCTATTATAATGATTATGCATGACCAGTCACGAAAGCAACAATCAAGCAATAGCAAATAGATGCAGTCGCAGACAAGAAAGTCAATGAAAGGTCATCAAATGTACAGATATCAATGTTCCCAGAAGATTTATAAACTTTCATCATAAATTATGTCCATTACCATCAATTAAGGTAACTGCAATAGTTCCTTATCAGCTAACTATTGACAGTATCCTAAGTGATTTAAAGTAGCTTCTAAATAATGCAGATATAAGATATGAAAATATGAATACATATATTTATAGATAAATAGCACAATGCAGATCCAGAGATGTGCCTTTTATAGAAGCTGTACAGTACGATAATACGATCACATGTGTATCAATACGAACTTTATTAAATCCGTAAAAATACAAACTCATGTAGATCTATGTTCTTTCAAAATAATTATAATATCTATATTAATACATGCGTATAATGTACATACAGTTTCATTTTTTGTAAAGACACTGCGGCAATTTAAAGATAATTGAGGACTGAACTGAACAATCCAACAAACAGTTGGTATAAATACTAGCAACCATGCATGCTTTTATGAAAACAAAGTAGGATAACTGTTGCTAGATCTATGTCATCAACTTTGTCAATAAGCAATCATCTTTGGTATATAATGATTTACGAAAATATGAAATGAATACACTACCAGGTCGAACAAATTATTCATAAAAATGTATATTTGTTTTAAGATTCGAATTGTGTGTCCCTGATAAATTAACAAACATATTTTGAAGTGTAGTTTTGCAAAGATATTATGTACGGATATTTTGCTCAAAACGGCAGTAAAAGACCTTGTCTATCTGATCAAAAGCAGAGAACTATTTTTATGTACATAAAATACTACACAGAATATTTATTAAGTTTTGAAAGTGATAGATTTCTTAGCGATAAAATAAACAATGTATACATAAATTGATAATCAACATACATACCTTTGGACTCATTTAAATATTATTATTAAAAACAAATGGGAAAATACAGCTGTACATGTGGTAAAAATACAAAGTTATGTACGAAAGAGTACATACAACTTTGGTTTTAAGATTAAGAATTAAGGTTACTAATAAAATAGTAAATGCTACTATTAGGAAAACAATATCTAGAATTTGGTCTGTATTAGTATTTAGTCGTAACAAAATCTCTATCAAATCATGACTTGAAGATTTTGAAAATTTGAAAATGGTAACTGTCAATGTTACTCATACCTATGTAAATTGGAATCCCCTCAGTAAAATTTATTTGTCGTTGAATACATTCTTATCAATAGTTTTTACTTCCTTAAAAATATTTAACCTCAGACAGTAACCTTGGTGAGTTTTTTTTTCAGGAAATGAGATATCTACAGCGTTGCAAATTTTATATGCCTATAATCATTTAAAGTCCGCTGATGTTGATTGAATAAAGGCATTTATCACACACCAGTGCCGATTTTGCGACTCCGTAAATATGGTATTGCACGGCCGTGCATATATTTTGACGTGACGTCATTAGCGTTATACAAACATAGTGTAAAGACGCGCTAAATGTTCACGTTATACTATAGGCGCGTCAATGTAAAATTACTCTTATTTCACTTAAAACGGTCTTTATTTTTGGTATGTGATAAATAGAATATTAAATTCGTGTAAGTTCATTACTGAATTTATTGCACTTGTTGAATAAAATAATATTATGCTCGCCAGAGGCTTGCATAATATCATTTTATTCAACTTGTGCAATAAATTCAGTATTGAACTTACACTCATTCAATATCCTCTATATAATGTCAATCATGCATGTGAATTATGTTCGGTGAATAAATAAACACCTAAAACGTGTGGTAAATAGAGTGGTATTGTTTCCTTGGTAAATACAGAAAATGAGCGGATAAATACGTTTGTATCATAGTTTGGGGACCTTTCTGTTGAAAATGTGGGTATGATTGCCGAGTGTTTTGGTGTTCTTTCTCTTTTGTATCATAGTCAAACATATAAGCACGTTCCCTGTTGTCACAATATGAAACCCCGGCAAAAATGAACCAATCAACGAACATCTGAATATGACATTTCTGTCGCTATCCCTTTCTCTGTCGTCACAATAGTAAACCCCAGCAAAAAAAAGCCAATCAATGAGCATGCTCTGGAGTGCGGGTAACTAATACCCGCACTCCAGTTAACGCACTGTGCATGTATATGTATACGATTTAACCCCGACACATTTTCAACAGAAAGGTCTCCAAACTATGATACAATGATACAAAAGAGAAAGAACATCAAAACACTCGCAATCTGATTTATACTGCCGGGGGGCTACGCCCCCCCCCCCCCCCCCCCCCCTCGTACAAATCAGATATATAGCCTCGTGTTTCGATGCTCTTTCTATTACTTATTTACCATGATGTAGTAGGCGGGAAAATGGGCGGAGCTTATTTTATGTCCTATCAGCTGGATTATGCTGATCCAAATCAGGATGGTTTGACAATGTAAATGCTGTTTTGTCGGCGTATACTACTGTTGTTGTCAGTTAAAAAAAAATAAAAAAATTGGATCTATTAAGATTAACTATATTTTAGATTTTTATAAATTTATATATAAAAAATGTTACCACCTGCAATAAAAAAATCTATATATTATCATATGACATTTAGTATTGTTTTTATCGAATTAACAGTTTTGTTTTATATTTCGCTGGTCAACAGTGTTACATTTGTTGAGTACGAGACAGGGTATAACCCAAATCTAAAATCCTATGAAATATTTTCCGCAGTTACAAGATCAAGGATAAATTGTGGGAGTGTTTGTGAGACAAAAGTGAGTTGTGTTTTGGGTGTTGTTGTTGTTATTGTTTTTTTTTTTGAAATCACTTTGGAAATATTGTAATAAAATATAGTAAATAGGTAACGATTCTGTCATCACATAGTTGAAATGTTGACGTGGTGTAGACATTTATTTATTTATACTTAAATATTGGAAATATTGATGAAATAAAATGAACATTTTCATATTCCGTATTTTTACTGGTGTCTTGCCGGACTATTTTCAACGAATAGGCAATCCGGAGGACACCGCAGCGGACAAAAATGTGTACTTATTTGTATTTAACCAACCATAATAGCGAAATATTTTGATCAAAACAGCATTAAACTTATTTACACCTCATTGAACAAACATTGATTTATACTTTTTACAGAATAACTGTGCGTCTTTCATCTTTCAAGCCTCTAACAGAAACTGCACATTGTTTAGCGTCTTCATGACGGCACTAGATGACGTAACTTACGGAAGATATTACGTCAGGTCTACTGCCGAGGAATATATTGGTATGATATAGATTCATTATCGAATCTTTGTTATTACATGTATCAATTAACGGTTAAAAGAAATTGGTTGGGGTTAATTTTGTGAGTTGGGTTTGGTTGGGGTCCGGTCCGGCCTGTCGGTCGGTCGTCTTGGTCGTCTTTGTTGTTGTTTGTAACAATAAATTGACATAATTCTTAAAAAAATTGTGAACGCATCGCCTCACAAATAATTGTTGGGTAAGCAGATCGTTCACATAATCTGGCAGGCACTAAACAGTCGTATTTATTTTTCGTATGGATTGAATCTTGGAAAATAATGTATGGCAAATCAAATGTGTTCAATAATTGTTTATATTGAAAACAAATTTCAGAAGTGTTAGAGACATGCAGCAGTGGAAGTTTACCAAATTCAAGTACAAATATTGCTTTAAATAAACCGGTGTCTATGAGCTCCTATTGGAAAGGCACTCCAAATGCTTTAATGGTAAGTTATTTTTGACTTGGCAACTAAGTTAACATAAGAGAACCCTATGCATCTAAGTTAAACCATAATATGACCTACCGAATGATTTGTACCAGATATGATTTTTTTATTTAGAATGAATATATATATAAAGGAATATTGATATTTTTTGTTCGTATTTTCTATAAGAAGATTATTTTTTCACTATTGCACATAATATTAGTTATCATTAATTTTGACAGGCTTTATAACCTGTATAAAAGACTGTAGTATTTTACTACTCGAGCTCCTAGGTGAGGAATATATTGCTTACAACCATTTATGTAAGACCATACAACCTGTCAAGAATCTATTCAACGAATTTATAATACAGCCAACTTCCTTTTTTAAGGTAGATCAAGGGTTATGGGCACTATAAGGAACTGTAAAATTGAAAACATAGGACAGTTATGTTTCTTAAAGGTCACTTGTATGCAAAATTCAAATAAAATTTACCGTGTGGTTTATGAGTTATGGATATATTTCTGAACTAAAACTTTGCTATTAGAAGGGCTTTTTTTCAGAAATGAGGTAACTCTAAATAATCCATAATACCATCATTATGAAAAATGTTTTCCTATTGTTCAATGTTAAGAAACTAATTGTAACATTCAGGTAACAAATTACATAAGCAAAATGATTGTTTCTATAAACAAAATGTTTTTCATATTTATTAAAGTGTTACCCTACCCCACCTTCTTTAAACACTTATTTGACCATTTCCCTATATAAAACGCCTTATTCAAAGTTTGCCTTAATTCTCTTAAAAGTATAATGGTCGATCATGCAAAATATAAAATACTTTTACTGTGTAGTTTTTATTTAAGTAAACTTTGAAAATATCTGGTATCATATTTGCTATTTAATTTGGTAAATACCTACACCAAGTGAGCACAAAAAGGTATATTTCACGAGTGGCGCAGCCACGAGTATAATATGAACTTTTGGTGTTCACAAGGTGAAATATATTTCGATCTTGCACTAAACTAAACAGATTTTCTTATTATTATATGCAAAGAAACGTTATAAAAAGACATTAAACCTAATACTGAAGGAGAAGCGCGCCAAATAATAATGCAACGTGACGTCATTTATGACGTCATGTCATTAAGTTGGTACCCAGTATTGTGCACGCTGGTATTTCACTGAAACAACGTAAGGGGCTTAAATTCAAAACAGTGAAATTATCAAATTGATAATTTCACTGTTTAAAACAGTGAAATTATCAGTTTTATATCACTGATATATTTCTATAAACCACTGAAAAGCATGTAATAAAAACTTTATATTAACTTCACAATTATCCAATGAAAAACGACGTTACGTCGTGCAGTATTATATTGAGGATATTTGTTTGTTTGTACATTTCATCGAGTGAGCTTTAAAAACAGTATTCTCACGAGTGGCAGAATACTGTTTTTAAAGTTCACGAGATGAAATAAATTACATCTTACACAACAAACAAACAAATTTTCTTTTTATTTTATGCTTAAAAACAAGTTAAAACGAAATGTCCTTGATATTAACTTTAATATTAAAATCTGTTTTCCCCACTGATAGCCTCTATTATTTACATGTATAAGTCGAATTTCTCATAAAATACAAGAAGTTTTGGGCTGAAAATAAGTTCGATAATCAACTTAAATGGCGGTGATATTATTCATTTTAGTAAAGAAATATGAATGATCGCTTGGTTTAATAACAAAATTCTACTAGGAGGAAAAGTCCAACCATCCATTCATATTTCTTTTACTTACTGTGAATTTATATTAGACCTGGGTCTGTTAAATATAAACGGCCGCCATTTTTAAAATTTGTATTTCACGGAAGGAAAATGATTGTGTTTGATTCAGAGGGATATCATTTGGATTTGTTAGTCATACACCTTTTGAAAAGAAAGAAAGAAAACTTATTTGAGGATTGTAACAGACAATATTTAAGTGTTGACAGATGTGTAAACATTCAAAAGATGGCTAGGAATTTGGAAACTTGGATTTGTTGAAAGGGTGCCTTACGAACGCTAGGTTGTTTACTTATTCTTCGGGCTGATGGCTGTCATTGCTTTTCAAGTTTTCATAAAGCATACGGCAGTTATTGCTCGTAGGATACTTAAATATGCCCAAATGTCATCAAGAACAGTTTTGCATATGGAAGGAATGTATTTTTCAGATTGTAAAAATGAAACAAAACAAAAAATAAGAGACGATATTTGGTGATTGGTAATATAGATGAATAGAAGTAAGTTTTCCTCTTTTATTACTTTTGACGTTTAAGTTATTTATCACTTTCAGCTTTGTTTTCTCACAACAGCCTAACATTGTCAAAATTGTTAGCAAAAATAAAATATAGGTACCACATGGGGAAAATCTTAAAAAAAGTAGTGTCGTCATTGAAAAGTGTGAAATTAAATTTTGATAATTTTCACTGTGAAGTTATCAAATATAATTTTCACGGATAAATCAGTAATCCACTGAAAAGCATAAAATAAAAAGATAAATCTATTTTTAGACTGATGGAAATCGCGATGCTACATGTGCTTCTACAAAAAAAGAAACCTATCCTGAAGCGATTGTTGACCTCGGACAAACCAGTAATATCACTGCACTGTACATACTTAACCGTAGCACCTGTTGTCGTGAGTATTTTAGTTTAAAGGCACATATAGCCCCATATATGAAATTTTGTTTCGTTGTTGTTGTTTTTATTGTTGTTTTTTGTTGTTTCTTTTAGTAGTTATTAATTTTTATATTAGAGATTTTCGACCATGCGACCACATACATGGTGATGCATCGAGGACATGTTTGAAGAAAAGTGACCGTGCGACCACATACATGCATCACAGGATTTCCCTTCTCTTACGAAAAAGGGACAAAGAGATGTCTGCCCTTTTATTAAAGGGCAGACTTAAAAATGCCTTTGTCTTATGTTATTGATAAGGAGGCTAATTTTCATAGATATGTCTTGAATTGGTTTATATACAACATTTTAGAAACGCAATCCAAGCGGGTTATCAGTTTACGTCTTTTTAAGTCTAAGTCCGCAATGAAATTTTAAAAAGATCATATATAACTTCTTGGAAAATGTTTAGTTTAAATTGTTTCTACTTCTAATTCGATGTATATAACAGTACTATTATAATTTTGCAAAGCATGAACGTTTCAAATACGTTTTATATGCGTTAAATATTGGAAAAATATCTCGAACGTTGTTTTCAATATTAATCTGGGGGCATTTTTGCCGAAGTTCTGTCCAAGGACGATAACTTGAGCCTATGTTTACATAAAAATTAATAACTATGCGAAAAAATAGGTAAAGCAGACTGAAGCCTAATAAAATGAAACACAAAGTAAAACGTCATATTTTCATGCAGTAGGCATCCGTATCAGTGTTGTTTCATACATTTGGATGCTCGTATCATAGTTACATTTGTAGGTACCATTACATTTGAGTATTTTATGTATCTTTTTCTAATTTGACCAGTTTTGTTTCAAATAGTTACAAATGTATGAGAGAGAATATATTTGTACACAGGTTGATATGCAGTTGTGTTAAGTTTGTGGAAAACGTCAAACATCAGGAAAAAGCATTTTCAGAAATTTAAGAAATATAATGAAATGAAGTGTGTTATATATTGATCCATAAAATCAAATTATCAATATCTCATAATCGTAGTGTGTTTAAAATTGTTTAATTTTTAGGATGTTAAATGAAATTTTAAACAATCACTTGAAATGTAGTTAGTTTCTAAAGAGTAGAACAGAAATGAAATAAAATAGAAATAGATATTTATAAGAACCAAATACATGTATATTCAAATGATCATACAAAAATCAGACTAAGTGAAAAAGGGGAAAAAACAACAACATTGTAACATGACAGAGCGAAGAGTTCAAACATATAAGTGCAGATCATTGAAAGTTACTGTGACGTTGATTTACCAAGTGAGCTTATATACGATGGCACACATTTTTTAGAATTAAACTATATACAGTTGTTGACACAATCTCAAATAATATGCAGACTTTCCTCTTCTTGGACTTTCCCAAGTACCGTAAAGACCAAATTATCATCACTGGACAATATGGACATTACACATTTAATTTCTATATTCGACTTATTCTATTTGAAAAAGAAAAGAAAATGCGATGGGCAGCAAGAAAAATATAGATTAAACTTGAGAAGCACGCAAATATGACACTGTTAAGACTACAAACATGTATCGTACCTGCTGAATTTGATCGTTACAAAAGTATGAAGTAGGCCGAAAAGTTGCGATCATGGAGTCACGCAGACATTCCCCCGTGTGACATCATTTAAATAGCGATCTTCTCGATACAAAGCCCTATCAAAGGAGATACCTTATTTTCAGCTACATCTACCCTACCGTTATCTAACGCAAAACATAAACAATGCATACGTAGATGCATGATCAACACCACACTTGTGTGTTGTCCCTTATTATGTTATTGCTATTAGCGAAGACCCCCTCTTAGGGTATATGTTCACACTTAGTAACAATATGTCACTGGTTATATTACCATGTTGAGCATAATTGTTTTATTATACAATAATTGTAATATTTACTTTAATATTTTTTACATATTTTATGAATATTTGTTTCTTTTTCTTTCTTTTTGTGTTTCATGTGATATTTTAATAGTGAGTTTTTACGTTAACTACTTTTTTGATTAAAATTGTAAAATAAATTTTAAGAATTCAATTGTCATATTGACCGACGATTAAAAGTCAACAATTAACAGGAAAAAGTCAGTAAATTATGGTTAATCTTTCAATATATTATATTGTTCATTCTTAAACCATGTACATTTGTATTTTTCTTTATCATTTTTTAAAAATTAATTGAATAATTCATAAAATTTAATTTTTAACTTAGAATAATTCCTCAGCATCTTTACTAAACACGAATAACAAGTAAAATAAAATGTTTCAAAGTTGATGGTGTCATATTAATACCATAAAAATGTACTTTTTACTCAATTATTGTACACATTTATTGTTTTTATCTCATATAAATAAAATGAAACATGCTATTGTTGGTGGGTTTTTTTTTTTCGAATTATATGTTTGTGTATAATAATAATCAATTTTGAGAGTTGATCTGTGTTAATTAATTATTGTAACCAAACTAAGTTACAAACATTCATTTTGGAAAAAAAAAACTTATTTATCTGTAACGATATCAAACATCTATGCCAAAACCGGGAGAGACCGGACAATAAACGTGTGGTACTATTCGCCGGTTTCTTTAAATCCCGGGAGAGACCGGGAATTACCAATAGGAGACAGGCGAATAGTACATCCCTCTACAAATAGATTTTCGGACTAGGTCATCATTCTATTTACAGCTTACGGATGTCATCATTCTATTTACAGCTTACGGATACATGTACAACAATAACAAACCATAATAACATACTGTGTACTACAAAATGATAAATAAAAAACCCCCAAAGAGCGCGATTAATTGACGGAAAAGATTATTTCATTTGAATATGTTTGCATTGCGAAATTCTCCAGTTGCTATTCATTGCTTGCGACTTTTCATTTTTGATAATCAAAAACCCTCATACCAATCGGAATGATCGGCTATTATGACTGACGAAAAGGCACGAGAAGTTGCTGTCGCCCTTTCACAAATTCTGATTTCATTCCATAAGGGGCGTCGCGCTTCGGCGCGGACGCCAATAATAACATATTTGTTTGCTTGATTTTTACGAATCAAAATACAACTAATTGACACAACATGATATCTACTGCTTATAATAATATCTCCTCCCATGGGCCAAAAAAAAAGGCATTCCATAAGAGACGACGCCACTTACCGGCGTCGCCAATAAATTAGTTTTAGTTCAGCCGAGTATCTTTTTAGCTCTGTTGACCACCAAGTGGTCAAGGTTAGGTTTAGTGATGGGGCTATATCAGGCGTCCGTCATCGTGCGTCGTTCGTCGTCAACAACTTGGTTGTTAACACTCTAGCAGTCACAGTTTTGATTGGATCGTCATCAAACTTTGTCAGAATGTTTGTCTCAATAAAATACAGGTCAAATTCGAAAATTGGTCATCTCCGGACAAAAACTATGTCATAGGAGCTAAAAATAGAAAAAGCTTGTTAACACACTAGTGGCTGCAGTTTTGATCAAAATAGTCTGGAAATTTGTCAGAAAGGTTG